>NC_083572.1:20580060-20675060 GCF_027579695.1 Neoarius graeffei
GTGTCAGTGACTAAGATCAAGTAGTGGCTATTTTATTGTTAACAGGACTGCAGAAAGGTTTTTAATGTCCAGGTTGGTGGAAGGCGCTACTTTCACTTACTGCTGTCTCACCCAGTTTGTTCAATATTGTTTTCACATTTTAATGTTTTACAGAGCTGCTAAATATGATGGTAATATTTTAAATAATATGTTTCAGCAAATTAATATACTTAGGCGCTGAGTTATGAACAGAGCATTTTTTAACATAGTTACTGGGAGACCAAATGGTCTCCCAGTGGCCAGATTTGGTCTCCTAGTCAATGCCAAACCAGCTTCACTGGGAGACCAAATTTTAAAACAAGTTATTTCTTATCATTTGGTTCAATCAGTTGCAATTAATTAACCAAGCACCATGTAAGTATACATTTAACAAGGAAAACGAAGATTTATGTTATACACACAAGATCATGTTGGTTAAGAAAAACAAAACTAAAATTTGGTTACTGAGATGTCTGATGTCAGAATCCGATGTCATTACTGTGTAACTTTGAGTGTCTTTGACATAACATTTGTGCTTGGTAATTGCTCTTGATAGCTGTGTAGTCACTGTAGTGTGTTTGTCTGTATGGTGATTGGTGAACCATATTTCATCACAGAATATGCCGCAGCGGTGCAGCCGCCTGGACTCTGGGGCCCGTGATTGTATTGCCCAGACCAGTTGGTCTCCTAGTGGAAAATTCTTAAAAAATGCTCTGGTTATGAAAGCATGAAGATGATTGTTATAATATTATACTTCAATCTTGAAATGATAAATCCATAAAGACATAATGGAGTCACTGCATGGAGTTGTGATGGATATACCTGGAAGCATCACCTTAAGCAAATTCTCAAAGCTTTTTCATCATTCTTGCCAACTAATTAACTGGAGGCTATGTGTAACATGTAACGTTCCTGCAACATATTGTCAAGTCATGGGTTAAAATTACACAATTCTTAGCCAACATAATATCAATCACTTGTTTGTGGCCTCAAACTATTTTCTTGAGCCATTAATTTGTGATTACATCTTATAAAAAAAACAACAAAAAACCTGTCACCTCAGCAGATCTGTATGTTTTAATGTTATAAAAAGACTTCACAATCATTTTTTAAATAAGCGTGTTGATTTTGTACTGTTGCATGTTATATATGCATTGTGCTATAATTTTGCAATATTCACTAGATCAGTGTTTCAGTGTGAAGCGCCATCTAGTGGGCTGCAATTTTTTTTTCAAGTTTGAAGCCATTTGGCTAAATAGTTCAGGATGTCATAGGGTCCCAAAACCGGTAGCTGGTTTGCCATACACTTGTCAAGTGGAATAAATACATTTGTGGGTAAATTAAAAAGAACAAGCCTTTATTTTGTCACTTTCCTCCTCTACATTTAACCTGTGTGTGTGTGTGTGCATGCACACACACACACACACACAGAGCACAGCAGACTGAATAAATAAATGTGTTTGTGGGTAAATTATATGGATCTGTGATGCCTGCTGGAAGAGAAGAGCAGGGAGGATTGAGAATCGAGCAGCTGTGGTTTGTTTACACCTGATACTAAAACTTGTAGCATCCAAGCAACCATCGTAAAGACATGTACAAAGCCCAGAAATTCCTCCTTACAAGGGCAAAAACGATACAGGATTTATCTTGTAGTGTCCTGATCCCCAGATCTTTAACCCACCCACATTTAAAAAGTTGTACGCCCCCATGCTCTTCCAGGTTTCATCTGTGTGTCCATGTAGAACAATGTTTGCAGCACCAGGTAGTTTAAGATGTTAAGGAACTTAACGAATTGATAATTTTCTAACTCATAATGAATGAATGAATGAATGAATGAATGAGTAACTTTATTTTAACACAATAAGTTGATCAGCAGAGCTGGCGGGGTCGTGCATGTACAGATACAAATAATTACAAATACAAAAGACGAAAAATATACACAATCTTTAAAAAAAAAACCTTTAAATCTGTTGATTATCTGTTAATTATCTTCACATGAAGTTAATTAATAGTATGCATAACTATTGTCTTTGTATTTAGTTACGGCTACAATAGGATCAAAATTTATTCCACTAATGTCAAATTTAGCTAGTATTTTTTTTTTTTTTGATAGGAAAAATCTTTCTTTGTTAGTGTGTAAGGATCTATCCCACTGAGTGGTTTCTATAGCCACTTCTTTTGAGTGTACTTCTTGGTTTTAATAACTTGTTTGTTTGCTGTACACAAACATGGCAATAAGTTCTTGTGTTAATGGACTAGACTCCACTTTTGGATCATTAATCCCTTTTAACCGAGAATGCCTTGCATGCATGGTTTTATGTTGGTTTCTGGCACATCCATACAGTTTTAAATACAGTACCTACAATTAAAAAAAAAGTTTCTATTAAATTGATTTAATTCCTGGGGTCCCATCTGTAACAGGGAGTGATGTTGCATCCCACTAATACACTTTTACAATAGATTATTAGATTCTCATAAAATAGATGAGCCAAAATAATTGGGGATCTTTTTTAATGTGCCCTGACTCATTACAAGTATGAATAGGTGGGCCTTACAGTAGAAAAGGTTGAGAACCCCTGCACTAGATCACAATGCTGCATTCTATAGATGATCCATAAATTGTCACTGTTACTAGATAAATTACTTTTCTGCTCAGAAGTGAGCTGATCATTTTAAATCTTCTGCTCAGTGACTTGAACCTCAAGTGTCCTGTGATAACTCCTGCTGAAAGAGACATGTCTGTGTCTCTCATTTCCTCATGGTTACGCAGCCAATGAGGCTGGAAACAGAGTGAGAGGAGCCAAGACCTCGGTGTGCTTGATGGAAAACGCTCGATCTTACCAAAGGGATCCTTTAGGGGAAAGCCGAGACATGCCTGATTACTCTTCTGTCAGTTTTACTATGGCTGCCATAAGTGTCTCGAAACCTGAAAAACAATATATTATACTGAATTTTCTTTTTTGTTTCTCAAAGCTGGTTCAGCTGGGTTAAAGACATAAAATTTGAATCATTAAAAAAAAAACTGCTGTAGCAATGGACCAGTTTTTAGTGATTAAATAATGTGATGTGATTATGATCCCAACCGTGACGCTCTAAAGCCCAGACATAATCAATAGGCCATCAGACACCAGGTCACAATGTCAAGGGTCAAGTAACAGGGGTTAGTGGCGTTTTGGTAAAGTCCAGGTTTTGTGTGTGTGTGTGTGTGTGTGTGTGTGTGTGTGTGTCCTTTTTGAGCTAAAAGAGTGATGCTGATTTGGTTAAATATCAGTTTGAAGAGAGCACACAATAAGATTCAGTTTTGGAAAAATTATGGGTCTCACAAGGGGCAGGCAAAGATCTATTGAGTGGATTACTGCAGCATTTTTTGTATTTAGTAAGGGTCATTTAAAAGATTCTATGTAATCAGTTACATTTATTTCCTTTATTTTTGAATAATACCTAAAAATCAAAACATTACACAGAACACGATCTAGAGCACTACTGGGAAACAGTGAAAGTACTTTTTTTGGCAATGAGGAATCTGTTGTACTTGATCTATATGGAATGATAGAGTTTGAAATGTTGAATTCTAAACCCAACATGGAGTGATGTGTTGGGACGAAGGGAAAGTTTTCCATCCATTCCTTTCCAACTACAACAGAGAATATCCACATCAGGGTGCATTTCAAAGTTAAAGTGGTAGTCAGCAATGCAATGAAGTGTGCTGAACAGAGCTCAGCTCACCTGGAGGGAGAACATTTTTAAACCGATCAGCTTTAAATCCAGCCCATTATGAAATGGCCCCAGCAAAGGCCTCTGGATCCATTATAAGCTCATGAGGAATAATCTTTAGAGATATGTTGAGAGCAATCCCTCCGTGTGCATCTCCGCTAGCATTTGCCTCACCGCTGTCTTCCTGCCTGTTCCCAGCATGCCCTGCCATTTACACCACAGCCACCCCTTAGCCGCCTCTGATCTGTGACCCGCACACACGTTTGAAACGAGGAGGGAGATCATTTGAGTAAAGTACGCGGAAAGGTCCGAGAGAACAGTACATCATCGGCCTCATCCTGAGCTTGAGCCCCTCGTCCCCCTCCCTCTGTGTCCTGGCGTTTATATGAAATATGTGCTACTTCCCATTTAAATTAGGAGCCCCTGAACCATGAAGAGCACCACAGGTATCTGTAGTGGAGGCGAGCCAGCTAACGCAGACACACACGCATCGGCCTGTGACATATTAAAGGCAGAGAAAATAAATTGCCTCCTCCCTGATGACTTATGAGCTGTGTCTCCAGACCCTGTGCTGCTCATTCAGGAAATTTCCTCCCTTTTGAGTGGATGGGACTATGGTTTAGATTTTATTATTATTATTATCCAGTTAGCTTGCTTTCAACAGCTAATTGAATATCTATCTATCTATCTATCTATCTATCTATCTATTTTACAGTGGGGTGGTCAGGTTGGACCCGATGACTTTATTCGGGTCGGCAAGCTAGGATGGGGCAAAATGTTAATCGCATTCAGAAAATAACATCATGTGGCTACCTCTATCGGTGTACAGATTGAGTTGGTTCCCCATAGTACATCAAAATTCAAAGTCTCTCCTGTGCCAGGACCTGATGTTCCCAGGCAGTCTCCTGTCCCAGTACTAACCAGGCACTTGGCACACTGGGGGACACCAATCTCCGTTTCTATAACCTTTGGCCTCTCGCCTATTATATAGCTGGGGTTACAGTGGGGGGCCAGTCCTCGGGTACTTCCGGAAGTATTCCCAAGCCCCTGTGGCTATATTTGTCACATTAGCATGATGGTTTCTCAGGCAGTGCCACCTGAGGGCTCAAACGTCACATACATTCAACAGTGGTTTCTGACCTTGCCTTTTATGCACTGACATGTCTCCAAATTCCCTGAATCTTTTCACAATGTTATGTACTGTAGATTTTGAAAGACCTAAAATCTTTAATTGAGAAATGTTCTTTTTGAATTGACTAACAATTCTCACAAATTTTGA
Source organism: Neoarius graeffei (assembly GCF_027579695.1). Classification (NCBI taxonomy): domain Eukaryota; kingdom Metazoa; phylum Chordata; class Actinopteri; order Siluriformes; family Ariidae; genus Neoarius; species Neoarius graeffei. The sequence goes on from NC_083572.1 coordinate 20,585,072, forward strand.
CACAGAGGATTGAGCCACAACCCAAACTTGCTTGCAAAGACTGAGCCTTTGGTGCTGCTTCTTTTATACCCAATCATGTGACCAATTAACCTGCTTATTGTGGAATCTTCCAAAATAGTGTTACTTGAATATCCGATGAACTTTACAGTCTTATTTTGCCTCTCTCCCAACTTTTTTTAAAGCGTGTTACAGGCATCAAATTCTAAATTTGTTTATATTTACAAAATCAATTAAGTTGGTCAGTAAAACTATTGAAAATCGTTTCTTTGTACTTTTGTCAGTGAAGTAAAGGTTCACATGAATTAACAAATCACAGATTTTTGTTTTTATTGCATTTTGGAAAATATCCCAACTTTTCTGGAAATGGGGTTAGTCTTAAAAAGTCATAGCTAAAGCCTCACTCACAACCCGCCATACCTGTTGCTATGGGCGGTCTACAGTAAAAAAAAAACATTGGCAAAACTGTGCTTGAGACTTGCATGTGTTCAGTGCCGTAGAAGGTCACAGACTGCCATGGAGACTTTTGGTCCTGCACATGCAAATTCTACGGGCCTTGTGACAAATCAAGAATGCATACAATATGTACAGGACCCATATTCCTTTTGTACACCTGAACCAAGTCAGCAGCACAGCTAGTAGTGGCTTTTTGCGATGACAGTAAGACTCATGAGTGATGCATGGTCATTGTATGAGTGACGTGCCTCAGAAATACTACACAAGTATTCCACACTTGCTATTTGTGCAGCGGGCAAGACATCTCACTTTCTACCCCTATGTGTGGTGTGCACGCAGCGCACGTGACCTGCACACAGCACACATGACCTGCACACAGCGCACATGACCTGCACACAACATGGAGGGCAAGATTCTGGGTATATATTGAAGTATTATACCAGGTGGGTGTAGCACAGAAGTCCAGCAGGCCAGAACTGAGTTCTCAATAGCTTTTATTTTCAGCTTTTCAGCGTTCACTCATACACACACACATACACACACACGTGTTCTGGTTGGGAGAGCTCCCTTCCTCTGCTCTCCCTCTCCTCTTATAGGGCACGGTCACTGAGGAAGACACACAAACACAGGTTAATTCCCGTCAGGTGCAGTGATTCTGCCACTTACCTTCCCTGACTCCACCCTCCCTTCACAGACTGACGCTTGACCACGCCCCCACTGCCACATACCCCCACCGCCCGACTCAGGCCAGGGAGCCGTCCGGCCTGCAGCCGACTCCCCCCGACAGGAGAGGAAATCCGCCACGACCATCTGCGCCCCCGGCCTGTGGACCACCTCGAACTTAAACGGCTGGAGTGCCAGATACCAACAGGTGATCTGCATGTTGGCATCCTTCATGTGGTGGAGCCACTGCAGGGGTGCGTGGTCTGACCAGAGGGTGAAAGGGCGCCCCAGCAGGTAGTAGCGGAGGGTGAGGACCACCCGCTTGATGGCAAGGCATTCCTTATCTATGGTGCTGTACCTGCCCTCATGCACCGACAGCTTGCGGCTGATGTACAGCACTGGACGGTCCTCCCCCTCCACCTCCTGGGACAGAACAGCCCCCAGCCCTCTGTCCGATGTGTCTGTCTGCAAAACAAAGGGGAGAGAAAACTCAGGGGAGTGTAATAGTGGCCCCCCCACACAGTGCAGCCTTTACCTTAGAGAAAGCCCGCTGGCATTGCTCCGTCCACTGGACCGGTTCTGGTGCCCCCTTTTTAGTGAGATCAGTCAGCGGGCTGGTGATGTCCGAATAATTAGGTATAAACCTATGATAGTAGCCAGCCAGCCCCAGGAACTGTCTCACCCCCTTTTTGGTCTTGGGCCTTGGGCAGGCCGCAATCGCTGCTGTCTTATTGATTTGGGGACGCACCTGCCCATTGCCCAAGTGGAAGCCCAGATAGCATACTTCCACCCGCCCAATCGCACTCTTCTTTGGGTTGGCTGTGAGCCCTGTTCGCCTCAGCGACCCAAGGATGGCCCTTAGGTGTTCTAGGTGCCGTGGCCAGCCATTACTATAAATAATAATGCCGTCCAGGTATGCAGCCGCATAGGTGGCATGGGGGCGGAGGACCCTGTCCATAAGCCGCTGGAACGTAGCGGGCACCCCAAACAGCCCAAAAGGAAGTGTGACAAACTGGTGTAAGCCAAACGGTGTGGAAAAGGCCATTTTCTCTCAGGATAGGGGAGTCAAGGGGATCTGCCAATATCCATTTGTCAAATCCAGTGTCGAATAAAAGCGAGCCATGCCTAGTCGATCGAGCAACTCGTCAATACGAGGCATTGGGTACGCGTCAAACTTAGACACCGCATTGACTTTTCTATAGTCCACACAGAACCGGACCAACCCATCAGCCTTGGGAACCAAGACCACTGGGTTGCTCCAGTCATTGTGGGACTCCTCGACGATGCCCATTTCAAGCATGGCCTCGAGTTCTTCCCGAACTGCCTTTTTCTTGTGTTCGGGCAGTCTGTAAGGGCGGCTGCGCGCTACCACCCCCGGGGGCGTCTCAATGTGGTGTTCTATGAGGTGGGTGCGGCCGGGCAGGGGCGAGAACACATCAGAAAATTCTGTTTGCAACTCTGCTACCTCCATGAGCTGGGTCGGGGAGAGGTGGTCTCCACAGGGGACCGGAGTGGTGGGTGATGTCAATTTTCCCTTTTTAACCTCTGGCCCCAGCTCCACCTTCTCTGGAACCACCAACATCAACACCATGGAGACCTCCTTGTTCCAAAGTTTTAGCAGATTGAGGTGGTAAATCTGTAACGCCCCACCCCATCCATTTGCCTCACCTCATAGTCGACATCCCCGACTCGCCGTGTGACCTCAAAGGGTCCTTGCCACCTGGCGATTAACTTGGAGCTCGTCGTGGGCAACAACACGAGTACTTTATCTCCCGGTGTGAACTCCCTAAGGCGCGTGCCCCTGTCGTACAGACGAACTTGACGTTCTTGAGCCTGCCGCAAATTCTCCTGGGTTAAGTGCATGAGGGTGTGGAGTTTGGCGCACAGGTCGATAACGTACTGAATTTCATTTTTACTTGTTGAAGGTCCCTCCTCCCAATTTTCACGCAGCACATCTAGAATGCCACGTGGCTTATGCCCGTATAATAATTCGAATGGGGAGAACCCCGTGGAGGCTTGTGGGACCTCTCGCACTGCAAATAACAGGGGCTCGAGCCATTTATTCCAGTTGCGTGCATCCTCGCTTACAAATTTTTTACTTATGTTTTTGAGGGTGCGGTTGAACCGTTTGACTAAGCCATCTGTTTGTGGGTGATAAACACTGGTGCGGATAGGCTTAATTCCCAGTAACCCATACAGTTCGTGCAGTGTGCGTGACATAAATGTAGTGCCTTGATCAGTCAGAATCTCTTTGGGGATTCCGACTCGGGAGATGATGTGGAAGAGTGCTTCCACAATACTGCATGCTGAGATATTGCGAAGAGGCACTGCTTCTGGATATCGCGTTGCATAGTCCACCAGAACTAAAATAGAGAGATATCCTCGTGTTGACCGATCTAATGGCCCGACGAGATCCATCCCAATTCTTTCAAACAGGGTCTTAATTAATGGCAGAGGGTGCAAAGGCACTTTTGGAATGGCCGCTGGATTTACTACTTGGCATTCGCAGCACGCCGTACACCACCTACAGACATCGCCGCAAATCCCTGGCCAATAGAACCGGGCCATTATTCGGGATAGTGTCTTATCCTGCCCTTAGTGTCCGGCCATAGGATTGAAGTGAGCCGCCTGGAATATAGATTCCTGGTGGCTCTTTGGGATTAAAAGCTGAGTTATCGATTCCTTAGTCTGAGTGTCCTGCGTCACTCAGTATAATCTATCCTTAAAAATGGAGAAATAGGGGAAGGACGGGGTGGCATCTGGCTGGAGCATTTGACCATTGATTACTCTCACTTGGTCAAACGCATGCCGCAGAGTCTCGTCTCGTGATTGCTCTAATGGGAAATCCACGAGGGATTCCCCAAGAGAGGGAAGAGGAGCCTGCTGCTCCTCACTCTGACGCGGTGATGATGTGGACGGCTCTGTGACAGCTGCTCCCTCCAAAGCCACACCGGGACCTCCCCCCGCTAAACTATGGCAGGCCCCACTCTTCACTAGATGAGTCATTAATTCCCTGAATCCCGGCCAATCAGTCCCCAAAATTATCAAGTGGGTAAGGCAAGGATTAACCTCCGCCTGTACTATAAATTTCTCCCCTCGAAACAGAATGTGGACTGACACTAAAGGGTAGTTGTGAACATCCCCGTACACACACAACACCTTCACCAATTGTGCTCTCCCCAATGCCTCGTCTTGCACCAGGCTTTGGTGGATTGAGGTCTGATTACAGCCGGAGTCCACCAAAGCCTGATACGTATCCCCTTGAATACTCACCAGTATGCGATATGCTCCGGCCCGATCGAGGGCGGTCTCTGGTGCGTCGGGGATCCGGACCACCATGCCCACTTCCATCGCCGAGCACATGCTGGAGGTGCCCCGGTTCCCCGCAGTGCCAGCATACCGGCCCAGGCTCTCTCTCTGCACCGGTGTTCCGGAGATCACTCACCTGAGGGGAGGAAGAGACAGACACGGAAATGGTAGGACACTGTGGGTGCGGCGGGCCGGCTGGCGTAGAGCTGTCCCCTGCCTCCGCAGTGGGGAAATGGGGCGAGGACGAGGAACAGAAGGGGGGAGAGAAAGAGAGAGAGGAGAGGGCAGAAGGGGAGACATGCTATCCTGCCATCGGAACAGCCACCATATGGTCCTCTGCCAGCTCGATGGCCTGATCCAACAACGCCGGGTGATGGCACTGGACCCACTCCGCAGTTCCTTCTGGAAGTTGAGCGACGAATTGCTCCAGCGCCACCAGATCGATGATTCCCTTGGGGTCGCAGTTGTCGGCCCTCAGCCACTGCCGGCAGGTGTCCCAGAGCTGCTGGCCAAACGCGAATGGCCGGCCGACCTCCTCCAGGCACAGCACACGGAAGCGCTGCCGCTGCTGCTCTGGGGTGCGACCCACGCGCTGGAGGACGGCCCTGTGGAGGTCTGTGTAGACCAGCTGGCTATCAGCGGGGAGCTGTAGCGTGGCTAGCTGCACCTCGCCCGTTAGCAGGGGGAGGAGGCGCGCCACGCGCTGTTCCACAGGCCAACCCCACGCCTCGGCTGCCTGCTTGAAAAGAGCGAGGAAGGCTTCGGGGTTGTCCTGCGGACCCATCTTCATTAGGGTGAGGTGGGAAGGGTCCGCGGCGGTGGTGATCGGGGCCCCTGCCGATACGAGCAGGTGCCGGAACGTCTGGCGATCTTCCTGTTGCACCAGCACCAGGGCTTCGAAGCGTTGTTCTTGCTCCTTCCGGAGGGCGATCAGCGCCTGGTGCTGGCTCTGTTGGGCCGTGGCGAGGGCATGGACCAGGTCCTTGAAGGGGGAGGACTCCATGTGGCCATTCCCTTCTGCACTATCCCGGGTTTCAGCACCACTGTAGTATTATACCAGGTGGGTGTAGCACAGAAGCCCAGCAGGCCAGAACTGAGTTCTCAATAACTTTTATTTTCAGCTTTTCAGCATTCACTCATACACACACACACACACACACACACACACACACACGTTCTGGTCGGGAGAGCTCCCTTCCTCTGCTCTCCCTCTCCTCTTATAGGGCGCGGTCACTGAGGAAGACACACAAACACAGGTTAATTCCCGTCAGGTGCAGTGATTCTGCCACTTACCTTCCCTGACTCCACCCTCCCTTCACAGACTGACGCTTGACCACGCCCCCGCTGCCACATATATATATTGGGGAGGAACCAAGGAACCAATCGTGTAGCGTGTAGCATTGTAGAAAGGAATAAGACCACCTCATTTGCTGTTTTTATTTGAGTATATGTTTAATTTACCATGTAAACCTCAAATAATAAAACATGAGTATAAGGGAATAATGCATTTTATTATACTGTAAAAAAATCCCAACTAAATAGCCCAACAGTTTGGGCACTGAAACACACTTTGACTCCAAGCTGCTGTCCTGCTTCTACTCCTGCTGAGTGGTGAGACGGGGAGTCGGGATGTCCTTGTCCTCATCACTGAGCATGGCACAATGGCCTGACAGCAATGATGGGATTGCAGTGTCCTCACTTCTGGGCATTGTTAGCTGAAACATACATGAAAATCAGCATATATGATATTAATTACATAAGCATATAGATACTGAAATGAATGTTTAAAGCATGTGTATTTACCTGTGAAAATCCCTCTGGCGGGGTGCTGTGCCTTCTGCCACCTTAAAGGCATACTTCTCCCTGTCCGTGCAGGGCTCGCCGGTGCTGCTACCATCATCATCAAATTCTTCCTCCTCCTTCCCCTCTGCTGTTTCAGGCTGGGTTACTTCACTTTTGCTCGCTTCTTCTTGGGTCCCATTTTCTAAGCTTTAAACTGAAATTTTTAAAAAATTTCCCACAAAATATCCAGTGCTCTTCATTCGAAAGACAGATGCAGAATGCTGCATCCACTCCTGGCTTGCATCACACGCAAGTTGTGAGTGATTGTCACGTGCTAATCACATGCATCACACACGCTTCACAAGTGCGGCCCGAACTTGTAGCGCAGGAAACTGGTAAAATGCAAGTTTCACACACTCCACACTCACTGAACACACACTGATCACGTGCATCAGATATACGCTTTCCACGGGCTAACGGCGCGATTTTTCCCACGCCTTGAGGAAGTCAGGTGTGCAACCTGTACTTGACAAGTACTTTGCCTGTACTCCTCTCCCAAACTTTCCCCTGGGGTCACCGCGACCCTGCGGCACAGCTGCAAGCTACCAAACCCTGCGACCCGTGCATGTCCAAAACACTTACGGCGGGTTGTGAGTGAGGCTTAACATATCATTATGCTGCATCTTATAAAGTATGCTAATATTACATTAGCTAATGGTGGCTAATAATGTTATGCTGTCAAATAATTAATGTGATTTTAAAAAAAAATTACAACTGTTGTAAAAATTTAAAAAAAAAAAGTTTGCTCCCTCAGTTGTTTGCTGGTCAGTGGAGCCAGGGAATAGTTATTGTCTGTGTTAGTGAGCAAAACGTGTTTGCTCCTGTATGACGTTACATTCATTGACAGTTGGACAATGATGAAATGAATTTTTATTTCCCAGAGGTTGAAATGGGCTTTCCATTATTATTCATTGTAGCCTATCACAGCATGATTTACCAAGTTGTTGAGTTTCATATGATAAAAAATTGGTTACTGTGAATAATAATAATAATAATAATAATAATAATAATAATAATAATAATAATGTCTTACTGATGTGGAAAGTTCACATTAAATATTACAGATCAGAGACTGTTGATGTCCTGGGATTTTCATGCACAACAGTTGATAGAGTTTACACAGAATGGTGGAAAAATAAGTTATATGGGTGGAAAAAGAAGGGCTCCAGTGACTCACTCCTCTTTACAGTCATGGTGAGCTGAAAAGCATCTCCCAATGAACAACACATGAAATGTTCAGGTGGATGAGGTGGATGGGCTACAAGAATCAGAAACTACAGCAGGCACAGGCTCTCAAATGGGACAGCTGAAGACTGGAAAAAGAGTAAATTGGGATTAATGGCAAATTAATGAATGAGATGAGTCCAATGGCGAGTTTCACAACACAACACTGGCATGTGGCATCGTTTTGTCACACTGCTAAATAAAATGTTGCTGACAGAAACTCTTTAATAAACACGTGTGTGTGTGTGTGTGTGTGTGTGTGTGTGTGTGTGTGCATCTGTGGCAATTGTTGAGTAATTATACAGTAAACGTGAACAGGTGAAATCATTATGTGCTTTACAGATGCAGCCGTACCATTTACCAATTCTTTGGGTGTTTGTTCTTATATTTAATTATTAAAACAGTTGAATTTGGAGGCAGATGGTGTCACGTTTTGCCGATCAGCAGAAACACTCTCATTATTATAATGAGAATCCTTATTAATCACATGGTGCAGAAATAACTAAAGCAGGTGTGAGCAAGTAACTTCTAATGTCTATAGTAAGTAACAAAACAAAACAAAAAGATGGAAGAATCCATAGGAATCAAGTGAGAGACAGCAGCCCGCTGCATAGTAAATATGTGTGCAGTTAATCAAATGTATTGTGTGAAAACTTTCTGTGCTTTGGAAATAGTTTGCATTACATCACTGTAAAGGACAAACGTAAATATAAGGTCATCACCTCCCAGCGATTAATTAAAGCTTTACACAAGTTGAAGGAATAGTAGTGGGTGTGTACTGTATGCTGATTTCAAGCATGGCAGTAATGCCCATTAACACCCTACTCTTCTGAATGGTAATGATGTTACAATGCTCAAATTTTGTGCCATGCCTTTTGCAAGTGCATTATACCATAGTTTTTTTTTTCCCCAACAACAACCTCCTACCATGTAGCAACTTTACCAGACTGAAACACCAGTTCGAAACAAAGTGTGACACTGTAAGCCTGGAGCGGGTATTGGAGTTATATCAGGCAAGAACAGTGTGTTCATTGAAGAAGCTTTAAATGTAAAAGTCAATGCAGGTTGAAGTCTGAGAAAGAACCCATCCATCCAAGCCTATCCACCTCAAGCTTTGACATGTTTGTGTGTTCTGAGATGCTTTTCTGATCACCACAGTTGTAAAAAGTGGTTATTTGAGTTACTGTCAACTTGAACCAGCAGGCCTTTCTCCCCAGACCTCAGAGCATATCCATGCAGAACTGCTCCTTACTGGATGGGCTTTTTTTTTTCCACCCAATTTGCCACAATATTTGAAGCAAACAAGGAACTATCATGACAAGGAATATCATTTGTTCTCAAAATCTTTCACATTTAACAACAAAACTTTTTTAGAATAAAAACAGAGGTTGAAAATTACGTTTTATGCCTAGGATGTGCATTCATAAAATAGCATCGCATTAAATGTTTAAAACAAAGGAATAATTTGTCATAAATCACCATCCATAGGCTACTCATTCCTTATCAATAACTGAGTGACAGAAATGAGATTTAGGCTACTAAACCAATAGTTTACATAACAATGCTCACCAATATTGACTATATAACTGATTTAATTACATTTGATATGAAGCTGCTTTGGAGCACAAGAGAGAACAACAGTACTACTGTACTTCTTGTACTTCTACCTCTGTGACTCACATGCCTCCCATATTAAAAAGAGAATTCTACACAACATGTAGCGCTGGGCTTAACATGCACATAGCAGTGGGAATATCGACAAGAGGAATGCAGGAGAAAGCCTTTTTTCTCTCTCTGTCTGTCTCTTCTCTTTTAAAGAAACCTAAGATGTTCAAAAGGCATAACAGAAGGATGGATGGCTATTCTGTAGAATCACAAAGACTCCCGGTGACTTTGATCACTGGGATCTTATTCAGTGCAAAATTAAGGCATTGGAGCTACTGATTTTAAAATATGTAAGTGAAATGGAAACATATAATAATGTACATAAGACCAGCCAGAGAATGAAAGGAGCTTTTTGTCAGGTCTTTGATTACAGTTAGGCATTGTGACTGCTGAACAGCCGCTGACAATTATTACAATACAAGTGAGAGAGGGAGCGAGAATGGGGGAAAAGAAAGACGTAAAGCATGATGGGCTTCTCACTTGAGCTCATGTCTTTCAACATATACTATTATAGCTATTTATGTAGTGTAATATATAAAGCTATTATGTACTGTACTATATGGCGTTTGTGGCTAATACAGTATGAGATTTAAAGTAAAATTCAGGATTTACTAATATCTGATATGATACCAAATTGTAACAATGTAGTGAAGTCCATGAATTCAAGTATGGGCAGCATGAGGGCACCACATTTATCTTCATAGACTATAACAAGAAACCCAGAAAGCAGTCTGAGTTCCTTTCTAAGCAAACTGGTGAGCTGGAAGCAGATGTGGTCCAGCAGAGATTAATGAGTCAGGACCTAAGACTACGTGACTCGAGACTCATGTCCTTTGACAGAATGCTTGATATATTCCCATGACTGGTCATCCTTCCTGTTCCTCATCTGAGGAGCATGAGGATCCTATAGCTGTGTCCAGGAGATTTTTTCAGTGATCTAGCAGTTCTATGACATGTTCAACTCCAAGCCTCAGCAATATACAAAAATAGGTCCTCATCATATTCTGCCAGGTTGCAGACACTGCTGAAAGGCTCCAAATTAGCCTTTCAGTGGTAACCCAGTAGCACAGTAGTACAATAACCCAGTAGCCCAATAGTTTATAAGGTATATGGAATGTTACCAATAATTTCATGAAGGTCTGGCTCACCATCTACATATTAAAGCCAAATCACATATCACAAATTGCTAGTATCAATCATCAGAAACTTAGGCCAAGTTTACATTAGACCGTATCTGTCTCGTTTTCTTTGCGGATGCACTGTCTGTTTACATTAAACCGCCTGGAAACGCCGGGAAACGGGAATCCGCCAGGGTCCACGTATTCAATCTAGATCGTGTCTGGTCCGGTGCTGTGTAAACATTGAGAATACGCGGATACGCTGCGCTGAGCTCTAGCTGGCGTCGTCATTGGACAACGTCACTGTGACATCCACCTTCCTGATTCGCTGGCGTTGGTCATGCGACACGACTGCTGAAAAAAGGCGCGGACTTCCGCCTTGTGTCACCTTTCATTAAAGAGTATAAAAGTATGAAAATACTGCAAATACTGATGCAAATACTGCCCATTGTGTAGTTATGATTGTCTTTATGCTTGCCATCCTTCCACTTGCAAGTGGTAAGTGATATGCACTGAGATCACACACACAGCGGCTCAGTCCCGAATCACAGCTCGTGCGCTATACTCGCGCGCTCTGTGAGCTGCGCAGGGCCGGAGTGCGCACCCTCCAGAGGGCACTCGCTGTTCAGGGCGGAGTGATTTGGAGCGCAGGATGCCTGCGGAGCCGAGCGTATCCGTGTATTGGTGTTGCTGTGCACAGGCGAATCGTGTATTGGTGTTGCTGTGTGCACACTAATCGTTTTAAAAACGTTAATCTGATGATCCGCTGATACGGTCTAATGTAAACCCCACCTTAAATTTCTAAGTGTGGCAGCGGGGGTGTGGTCAAGCGCCGGTCTGTGACAGGAGGGCGGAGTCAGGGAAGGTAAGTGGCAGAATCACTACACCTGATGGCAATTAACCTGTGTTTGTGTGTGTCTTCCCAGTGACCGCACCCTATTTAAGGAGGGAGAGCGAGAGCAGAGGAGCTCATCCCTGGACGAGACGCTAGTGTGTGTCTCTGTATGTGCCGAAAATATATTGTTAAACTGAAAAGTGTGGCAATAAAGCCTTTGGTTACACCTGATCTCTGTCCTGCTGTCCTCTGTGCTCCACCCACACGTTCGAACCGTTACAGTGGTGCCGAAACCCAGGATCCAGAGTGGAGCACCAACCGATCAGCCCCATGGAGTCCTCCCTGTTCGCCAACCTGGTCCACGCCCTCGCCACGGCCCAGCAAAGCCAGCACCAGGTGCTCGTCACCCTCCGGAAGGAACAAGAGCGGCGCTTCGAAGCCCTGGTGCTGGCCCAGCAGGAAGACCGCGAGGCGTTCTGGCACCTCCTCGCGTCGGCGGGGTCCACCAGCGCTCCGGCCGCAGGCCCGTCTCCCCTCACCGTCACCAAGATGGGCCCGCAGGACGACCCCGAGGCATTCATCACGCTATTTGAACAGGTCGCAGAAGCCTCGGGGTGGCCGATGGAGCGGCGCGCCTCCTCTCCCTCCTAATGGGAGAGGCACAGCTGGCCATGCTACAGCTCCCTGCCGACCGCCGGCTGGCCTACGTGGACCTCCACCGGGCCGTCCTCCAGCGCGTGGGGTGCACGCCAGAGCAGCAGCACCAGCGCTTCCGCACTCTGCGCTTGGAGGAAGTCGGCCAGCCATTCGCGTTCAGCCAGCAGCTCCAGGACGCCTGCTGGCGGTGGCTGAGGGCCGACGATCGCGGACCACATACCGGTGAGTATCCAAGGGGCTACATATCAGGCGTTGGTGGATTCGGGTTGTAATCAGACCTCAATTCGCCAAAGCCTGGTGCAAGGCGAGGCATTGGGGGGAGCACAGGGGGTGAAGGTGTTGTGTGTGCACGGGGATGTTCACAGCTACCCTTTGGTGTCGGTCCACATTTTTTTCAAAGGGGAAAAATTTATAGTGAAGGCGGCGGTTAATCCTTGCCTTACCCACTCTTTAATTTTGGGGACTGATTGGCCGGGATTTCGGGGGTTAATGACACGCTTAGTAAAGAGTGGGTCCTGCCATTTGACAGGGGGAGGTCCCGGTGTCACTTTGGCGGGAGCAGCTGTCGCAGAGCCGTCTACGTCATCTCTGCGTCAGAGTGAGGAGCCGCCGGCTCCTCCTCTCTCTATTGGGGAATCCCTCGCGGATTTCCCATTAGAACAATCGCGAGACGAGACTCTGCGACATGCGTTTGACCAAGTGAGAGTAATCGAGGGTTAAACGCTCCAGCCGAACGCCACCCCGTCCTTCCCCTACTTTGCAATTAGGAAGGATAGGTTATACCGAGTGATGCAGGACACTCAAACTAAAGAGTGAGTCACGCAGCTTTTGATTCCGAAGAGCCACCGGGAATTGGTATTCCAGGCGGCTCACTTTAATCCCATGGCTGGACACTTAGGGCAGGATAAGACACTAGCCCGAATAATGGCCTGATTCTATTGGCCGGGGATTCACGGTGATGTTCGTAGGTGGTGTACGGCATGCCGCGAATGCCAGTTAGTAAATCCAGCGGCCATTCCAAAAGCGCCTTTGCGCCCTCTTCCACTGATCGAGACCCCATTTGAGAGAATTGGGATGGATCTTGTCGGGCCATTAGATCGGTCAGCACGAGGGTACTGCTTTATATTAGTTCTGGTGGACTATGCAACGCGATACCCGGAAGCAGTGCCTCTGCGCAATATCTCAGCACGCAGTATTGCAGAGGCGCTCTTCCGCGTTATCTCCCGAGTCGGAATCCCGAAAGAGATTCTGACTGATCAAGGCACTACATTTATGTCACGGACACTGCGCGAACTGTATGGGTTATTGGGGATTAAGCCGATCCGCACCAGTGTGTATCACCCAAAAACAGACGGTCTAGTGGAACGGTTCAATCGCACCCTCAAAAATATCATTAAAAAATTCATAAGTGAGGACGCTCGTAATTGGGATAAGTGGCTCGAGCCCTTGTTGTTCTCAGTGCGAGAGGTTCCCCAAGCCTCCACGGGGTTCTCCCCGTTTGAATTATTATATCGGCGTAAGCCGTGAGGCATCCTAGACATGCTGCAGGAAAATTGGGAGGAGGGACCTTCACAAAGCAAGAACGAAATACAATACGTTATGGACCTGTGCGCAAAACTCCACACGCTCACCCACCTAACTCAGGAGAATTTGCGGCAGGCCCAGGAACGGCAAGCCTGCCTGTACAACAAGGGTACGCGCCTTAGGGAGTTCACCCAGGGAGATAAAGTACTCGTACTGTTGCCCACTTTGAGCTCCAAATTGATCGCCAAGTGGCAAGGGCCCTTTGAGGTCACACGGTGAGTCGGGGACATCGATTATGAGGTGAGGCGAACGGACAGGGGTGGGGCACTACAAATTTACCACCTCAACCTGCTTAAACTCTGGAATGAGGAGGTCCCCGTGGCATTGGTGTCGGTGGTTTCGGAGAAGGCAGAGCTGGGACCGGCGGTTCAAAAGAGGGCATTGGCATCACACACCTCTCCGGTTCCCTGTGGAGACCACCTCTCCCCGACCCAACTCACGGAGGTTGCCCAGTTGCAGACCGAGTTTTTGGATGTATTCTCGCCCCTGCCCGGTCGCACCAACCTCATAGAGCACCACATAGAGACGCCCCCAGGGGTAGTAGTGCGTAGCTGCCCTTACAGGTTACCCGAACACAAAAAAAAAGGTGGTTCGGGAAGAACTTGAGACCATGCTCGAAATGGACATCGTCGAGGAGTCCCACAGTGACTGGAGCAGCCCGGTGGTCTTGGTACCCAAGGCCGATGGGTCGGTCCGGTTCTGTGTGGACTATAGAAACGTCAACGTGGTGTCTAAATTCGATGCGTACCCGATGCTTTGTATTGATGAGTTGCTCGATCGACTCGGCACTGCTCGCTTTTATTTGATGCTGGATTTGACGAAGGGATATTGGCAGATCCCCTTGACTCCACTATCCCGAGAGAAAACGACCTTTTCCACACCGTTTGGTTTACACCAATTCGTCACCCTTCCGTTTGGGCTGTTTGGGGTGCCCGCTACGTTTCAGCGGCTGATGGACAAAGTCCTCCGCCCTCACGCCACTTATGCGGCTGCCTATCTGGATGATATTATCATCTATAGTAATGACTGGCAGAGGCACCTCGAACATCTGAGGGCCGTCCTTAGGTCGCTGAGACGAGCGGGTCACAGCCAACCCAAAGAAGTGTGCGATTGGGCGGGTGGAAGTACGGTATCTGGGCTTCCACTTGGGCAATGGGCAGGTGCGTCCCCAAATTAATAAGACGGCAGAGATTGCGGCCTGCCCGAGGCCCAAGACCAAAAAGGGGGTGAGGCAGTTCCTGGGGCTGGCTGGCTATTACCGTAGGTCAGGGATGCCAGGGTGAAATTGGTTAGGGGGCCAGATTTTTTTAAGTGGGACCTCGGGGGCCGAATTACACCTTAGGTAACTCAACACATGGATATACTGTTTTTAAAATGATGCCAACAACACATCAAAAAGGAATTGTATTGGCACCACAATAGCCTCACAATGAGACATAGCAGATATTTACCCTTTGAAAATGTGACACGGACATATCCATGCAAGTAGTCCACATTTAGAAATGCAACAAAATAGACTAGGTGCCAATGCCAACACATTTTCTACAAATAACACAAGAGTAAACTGTAAATTATTTTGATCATATTTATTGAAGGCTTACACATAAAAGCATTGTTAGGCCAAAATTAGGCCAATTAAAAAAGTCAAGGCCAAACACTCCTAAACAAGTCACAGAAATAAGTGCCAGAACAAAGCAATCCAAAAAATAAGCAAAGTGACTTAATATTCAGTAGAAAAACGTAAGGTTCTTGAAAAAAGCCAGATATGACCTTACATTACATTGGCTCAACAACAGATGGCACGTTTCCCTTGCCAGTCATACAACTCCAACCCACATTTTCACAAACCCATGCCTATGGCATTAGCCTACTGTACAGCATACATCAGTAAAATCTAACCCATTTTATTCCCTCCCAACCATATCACACAGGAATATGATGAATGGGAAGACAAACCTACTTCAGCTACATTTTACTTGTCAAAGCTAGACACCTTTTAACTTTCACTAGCTTGTCGACATTGGGGGACAGGTTCTGGGCCGTGGCTATTTTCATAACGTCATTGAGATGTTCGTGTGTCAGGCAATTACGCAGGATGGGGAGGACCGCCCCGTCCTGTACATTAGCAGGAAGCTGTCAGTGCGTGCGGGGCGCTACAGCACGATCGAGAAGGAGTGTCTGGTGATCAAGTGGGCGGTCCTCACCCTCCGTTACTACCTGCTGGGGTGCCCTTTCACCCTCTGTTCGGACCACGCGCCCCTCCAGTGGCTCCAGCGCATGAAAGATGCCAACGCGCGGATCACCCGTTGGTATCTGGCACTCCAACCCTTTAATTTCAAGGTGGTCCACAGGCCGGGGGCGCAGATGGTCGTGGCGGACTTCCTCTCCCGTCGGGGGGGGAGTCGGCTGCAGGCCGGACAGCCGCCCGGCCTGAGTCGGGCAGTGGGGGTATGTGGCAGCGGGGGTATGGTCAAGCGCCGGTCTGTGACAGGAGGGCGGAGTCAGGGAAGGTAAGTGGCAGAATCACTACACCTGATGGCAATTAACCTGTGTTTGTGTGTGTCTTCCCAGTGACCGCGCCCTATTTAAGGAGGGAGAGCGAGAGCAGAGGAGCTCGTCCCTGGACGAGACGCTAGTGTGTGTCTCTGTATGTGCCGAAAATATATTGTTAAACTGCAAAGTGTGGCAATAAAGCCTTTGGTTTCACCTGATCTCTGTCCTGCCGTCCTCTGTGCTCCACCCACACGTTCGAACCGTTACACTAAGAAAGACTGGTTATGATTCTAGTTGGTTGTTTGGAAAATAAAATGCAATGTCCCTCAATATAGTTGAACATATTTGTTAATGTAAGTTGCAAGTTTACACCTTCTAATCAGAGGTGGGTGGCCCACCTCCCCCAGCCCCCGCCCTTGAGTGGGAGTCTGTGAAACTGTGCTCATTTTCAAATACATGCTGATCTAGATTCACTGAGCAACTCCTGCCTTAAACATCACCCCAACCCCTGCCCCCAACCCCTCCTCACCCATACTTTCAGCCCTTTGCCCACTTTTAGTATTTTTCAGAATTACGCAATGGGTGGAGGCAGGCTCAGACCTGGGGAGTGAAGTTATAGTTTAATATAAACCTATCGTTCATGTTACGTACAGTGCCTTGCAAAAGTATTCATCCCCTTTGGTGTTTGTCCTGTTTTGTCACATTACAAGCTGGAATTAAAATGGATTTTTGGGGGGTAAGCACCATTTGATTTACACAACATGCCTACAACTTTAAAGGTGCATATTGTTTTTTTTATTTTGACAGAAACAATAATTAAGATGAAAAAACAGAAATCTGGAGTGTGCATAAGTATTCCCCCCCGCAAAGTCAATACTTTATAGAGCCATCTTTTGCTACAATTACAGCTGCAAGTCTCTTGGGGTATGTCTCTATTCGCTTAGCACATCTAGCCACTGGGATTTTTGCCCATTCCTCAAGGCAAAACTGCTCCAACTCCTTCAAGTTAGATGGGTTGCATTGGTGTACAGAAATCTTCAAGTTATGCCACAGATTCTCAATTGGACTGAGGTCTGGGCTTTGACTAGGCCATTCCAAAACATTTAGATGTTTCCCTTTAAACCACTCCAGTGTAGCTTTAGCAGTATGTTTAGGGTCATTATCCTTCTAAACTGTAAACCTTCGTCCCAGTCTCAAACCTCTGGCTGACTCAAACAGGTTTTCCTCCAGAATTGCCCTGTATTTAGGGCCATCCATCTTTCCTTCAGTCCTGACCAGCTTTCCTGTCCCTGCAGATGAAAAACATCCCCACAGCATGATGCTGCCACCACCATGCTTCACTGTAGGGATGGTGTTCTCAGGGTGTTGGGTTTGCGTCACACATGGCATTTCCCATGATGGCCAAAAAGTTCAATTTTTGTTTCATTTGACAAGAGAATCTTCTTCCATGTGTTTGGGGAGTCTGCTACATGCTGTTGGGCAAACTCCAAACATGATTTTTTTAAGCAATTACTTTTTTCTGGCCACTCTTCCATAAAGCCCCATTCTGTGGAGTGTATGGCTTAAAGTGGTCCTATGGATAGATATTCCCATCTCCACTGTGGATCTTTGCAGCTCCCTCAGCATTATTGTTGGTGTCTTTGTTGCATCTCTGATTAATGCCCTCCTTGCCTGGTCTGTGAGTTTTGGTGGGCGGCCTTCTCTTGTCAAATTTGTAGTGGTGCCATATTCTTTCCATTTTGCTATAATGGATTTCATGGTGCTCCCTGGGATATTCAAAGTTTGGGATATTTTTTATGACCCAACCCTGATCTATACTTCTCCACAACTTTGTCTCTGACCTGTTTGGAGTGCTCCTTGGTTTTCATGTTGCTTGCTTAGTAGTGTAGCAGAGTCAGGGTCCTTCCAGAACAGGTTGATTTATATAGACATCATGTGACAGATCATGTGACACTTTGATTGCACACAGGTGGATCTTAATCAACTAATTATGTGACTTATGAAGTGAATTTGTTTGGACCAGCTCATGTTTAGGGGTTTCATATGAAAGGGGGTGAATACTTATGCACACTCCAGATTTCTGTTTTTTCATCTTAATTATTGTTTGTGTCACAATAAAAAAAAACAATGTGCACCTTTAAAGTGGTAGGCATGTTGTGTAAATCAAATGGTGCTAACCCACCAAAAATCAATTTTAATTCCAGCTTGTAATGCAACAAAACAGGACAAATACCAAGGGGATGAATACTTTTGCAAGGCACTGTTTTTGCTATTTTACAACTATGCTAAGTTCTAGGTATTACTAAACCTATAATCATTATTTATTATCATTTATTAATTCTCCGTAATTAACATGAGTTACATAGCCATGGCAGCTGGTTGTAAATTGATGGCAGTCTGTGTAGACTGGATTGCGCTATACAGCCCACACCTTTGAATGCAGAGGAACTGATGACATTGTAGTGAGAACTGTGCATTATGTCTGGCTTGGAACATGCATTGAAACAATCCATCCAACCTGCCAAAAGCAAAAATTGAGGAAACATCTCTTGGAAGAAAGGTGTTCATGCCTCCAGCACAGCTCCAGAGAGTATACAAAGGTGCACTGAAGCTGTTCTGAGTTTTTATGTTGCTTTATCCTTAAATTTGTCACCCATCTATATATACACTAATGCTACTAGATTATATTTTTTGCTCATAGCTCTGCTATGAGCTATTATATGAAAGATTGTAATGATCAGGAGAAGAACAGTCATTTAAAAAAGTGGCCTGTTGTCAGAGCCTTCAGTGTCTCCCTGTCCCCAAAATAAAACTACTATTCTATAGTATAGTTAATATCATTTCAGTTTCATCTCATCTCACCTCATTATCTCTAGCCGCTTTATCCTGTTCTACAGGGTTGCAGGCAAGCTGGAGCCTATCCCAGATGACTAGGGGCAAAAGGCAGGGTACACCCTGGACAAGTCGCCAGGTCATCACAGGGCTGACACATAGACACAGACAACCATTCACACTCACAGTCAATTTAGAGTCACCAGTTTACCTAACCTGCATGTCTTTGGGGGAAACCGGAGCACCCAGAGGAAATCCACGCGGACAACATGCAAACTCCACACAGAAAGGCCCTCGCCGGCCACGGGGCTCGAACCCGGACCTTCTTGCTGTGAGGCGACAGCGCTAACCACTACACCACCGTGCTGCCTCATTTCAGTTTCATGATAATTTATTTTCTTAGAGCATTTTGTGGTTAATTATGCTCTATTACAATGGCTAATGGGGAATAAATCAATAGCAACATTATCAGCAATTCAACAGCCTCTCATAATTTTATAATGTTATGCACTGTATGCATTTATCTGCCTTACTTTAGGGACAATCGTGTGTAATTGTTTTAATATCAACTTTATAATCATGCTGCATTTCTGATTAACCATGGCTGAGTCATTCTGTTTAAAGTCTAAGCTCAATGTATGGCATCCACAAGATAGGGGTGATAAATATGTCCTATCTTATTGAAACTGAGAGTCTATTTTGAAATTTCCATCAATTATGTTTTTCATTTCATATTTACCTACACATTTGTGTTGCATGAGTACTCCCTGAGGCCCTGGTCACATTACAGTAAATGTTCTCCGAGCTTCGCGAGCTGTTTTTGGGCAGATGTACTATGAATGGACTGAGTACTTGCTCAGTTGTCTTAGGAGCAGAATCCAGCTTTAGTCTTGCCAGGGCATTTTTAAAACCAGCCTGCAGCATTTTGACTGTTGCTACTGTGCTGTACTCCTGCAATACACTCTGAGCTTCTGACTGTTCCAAAGGTGAGCAACAAGCACTCTTCAACAAGGTGACCCTCAATCTTAAAGAATATGATGCAGTCATTTATAATACACCAGGAATAGCAGGCTCCATAGCCATATTATTTACAACCCAGTTACACACACACACACACACACACACACACACACACACACACACACAACAAAACAAACAAACAAAAAAGCATGCAAATTATTTTTTTTTCAATACCTTCTATGCATTGAATATCGATGTTCTGGCACAAATACAGATAGCATAGTTTCACTTTCACTCAAATGCTCTGTATGTCACATTCTGCAACAACATGTCTTAGCCAAGTTAACCTCTACCACTATGCTAGTTGAATAAGATATCTTTTTTAGGGTACAATACCCGTCAAAAGTTTGGACACACCTTCTAATTCAATGTTTTTCTTTTTTCTCTATTTTTATTCATTAAAAGAGACTTCATGTCTTAAACTAATGATGTAAATGTTAAAGTAATCTTAAAGTGAAGTAATTTCTCTTTACTTAATTGAGCAGTTCTTGATGTAATATGGATCACTACAGTTGTGGAATAGGGCTATTTACTGTAATTTTGTTATTTACTATTTACTATTTGATTTCAAATATATTAAGAAGGCAAGAAATTGCACTAATTAACTTTTGATGAGGCACACCTATTATTGAAAAGCATTCCAGGTGACTACCTCATGAAGCTGGTTAAGATAATGCCAATAGTGTGCAAAGCATCATCAAGGTAAACGCTGGATACTTTGAAAAATCTAAAATATGAAACATATTTTGTTTAACACATTTTTGTTGATGCATTATTCCATATATGTTCCATATGTTACTTCATAGTTTTGATGTCTTCAGTATTGTTCTATATGTTTCTGCATTTTTACTATTTTCTACATTATTGTAGAAAATAGTCAAAATGCAGAAAACCCTACAAATGAGTAGGTGTGTCCAAACTGGTACCATATACATACTTGCCAAATTTATGTGTAAAGTTTCTACTTTTCATGACATCTGATTAGACTTCCTCGGCTCATGAAATGTTTCCTCTTGTCTGTACACACAATCAGTCCTGCATGTCATATGGTAACACAGTATGGTAAAAGGGCTCTTTTAAATATGTGGTTTTTATCCTGTAACCTTTTCAGTTTTTAGGCTACTGAAAATGCAGAGACTTTCCATGTTTTGAAAATACCGACTTTACCAGACCGTGTTGCCACACAACTTGTAAGCCAGATAATCATATGTTGTGAAAAGCACTAGCCTTACACACGAATTGGGTGAATACATGTATTTATTGCATATTGATCTTTTTCAAATAACATTTGTCAAGTGTGGTGAGAATCAACATAAATCAGACACCAGAATGTCCATCACCTAAAGTGTGTGCCAGCTCATTGTCATCTGACTGTGCATGATCGTATTAAATAACCAGATAAACATGATTTTCAGCAAGAATCTTCACCAACTCTCAATTCACTTCCTCAACTTCTTGCCAAGGCCAGAATGGGAAAAGGATGCTTGTGACTTAGGAGCTCTTGTAGAGGCCACCCACATTGGTTTAGAGTTGGTTTACAAGGTGATAACTTTGTTATTGGTACTTGGTAAGGAAACAAGCATGTAGAAGTAGTCCACTAGTAGTAAAGAAAACCAACCTGGTTGGCCAAATAAACAAAATATTTCTCTTTAAGGACCATTTTCTGATAATGCCTATGACTGACTGTAACACCACCCATGAGTTACAACAACAAGTGCTAGGATTTTATTTCCAGTTCTCATGTAAGCTTAAGATAGCCACAACTTTAACTGTGAGATAACTCTGACCTTGTTAAATCTGCCTTTTCTTATTCTTACCTTGACAGGCAACTGCAAAGCAAATGTCACTCCGCTAAGTGAGTTTGTGAGTGGCAGTGTTGTGCATGTGTGATTAGTGGGAAACCTTCGAAACAGGAACAGGGAAAATACCAGTGGGGCCCAAGTCCTTGGCTGCAGTTTAATGAAAGGATTTTGCGTATGATAAGACACTTTCCCAGGGAACCTGACTGTCTCCCCTTGCTCATCGGCACTCTGCCGTCAGAGGCTAGAAAAATCCACTGTCAGTATTACGGCGAGCAATTCAATAATTCAGATTAGCGCTCATGTTTATTAATGCTCTACATCTGTGCAAACAACGTGTCAAGCAGAGAGTTTATTGTAATTGCCAGCGCAAACAAAACCTGAAAGAAGCAATTTCCAGCTACATTGTGCTGCGATAAGTAATGAGGCCATTGGCATTCGTTGCTGATCGCTTGTGCTGTTATTCCTGCAGGAGTGAGGTGGATATTTTTATAAGGTATGAAGGTAGTATCAGAGACTATGCTTTTCCAACAAAGGAAGATTGGTGATTAAAAATAATCTGTATTTGTTTTTAGCAAAATCTTATGAGTTAGCCTGTGTGGAACTTGATATTATTATAAGCATCTTGCAGAGCATTGTTGTCTAGTATCACACGTACCCCACTGAGTTCTGTGTACTGACTATCATCACATTCCCACTCACTGCTTCCACCTCTATTTGTCATGTGTAATGTTGGGAAAAGGAGAGTTATTAAATTGAGATGGCTGGGTGAGCTGTATAGGTCTTGCACATATCAGTCGCTATTGTGAATTAGTTATTATGACTTAATTGAATTTGAGCACTAAACGTTTAATTGAATAAAACCTCTGGGTTTATTGAATTGCTCCCCTTCATTTGAAGCATGCCAGACCATTTAGCAGTTTTCAGGCGTGCCTTATTTAAAGCATACATTTCCAAATCGTTTCAAATGTAATCACCAGTTGTGTTTAATCACACATGGATGCTAAACACTGGGGTTCAGAGCTTAACGCTGTGTCACCACCAGACTCAAGTAATATGGATTTATACATGGGAATGCTCCTTGAACTGACATCACTATTTACTTATTAATTCTTCATTTCTGAAGTGACTCGAAGGGGCACACCTTTGTCTTCATTTCCCCATCTATCCCATATGTTTTTTGAGTTAGACCTTTTTTGTAACAATACTGAACTATCAAAAAAAAAAATCCAAGTTCTATTAATTTAAGTCCAGGGTTCATAAACATTTTTGGCTCAATACCCAAAAAAGAAATTTGGTAGTCTCCTTTGGTGACTACTGACACATATATACATTTAACTAATACAAACATAACACACACATTGTTGACTCTTCCATCATCCAAACAGTGACTACGTTTACATGCACATCCAAATCGAGCTGCTGTCAGTAATCGAGCTGAAGGTCCCAGCAGGGTGCCAGAGAAATCCAATCCTACATGCACACAATGAAATCGGGCTATTGTGTGAGGTGCATTGTGCACCCGAGCCACAGGTGGCGCAACACGCCCCATCGTGTTGGTACACTTCCGGTTGTCGTCATGAAGAAGAGCTATTCAAGAGTGTAAACAAAGTTATCAGTTCCGTGTTCTCCATTGCGCGTTTTTCTCCCGTCCATGAATTTTAATATATTCAACTCCTTAAGCTGAATGAGCATGAACTCTGTCTCCTCATTGCTCCAGAAGTGCAAGTTTCTGCTTGCCTGTGGCAGTGGGGGCGTGGTCAAGCGCCGGTCTGTGACAGGAGGGCGGAGCCAGGGAAGGTGAGTGGCAGAATCACTTCACCTGACGGTAATTAACCTGTGTTTGTGTGTCTTCCCAGTAACCGCGCCCTATTTAAGGAGGCAGAGGGAGAGCAGAGGGGAGAGCTCATCCTGGGACTAGAACACAGCGTGCGCGCACGTGTGTGTGTGTGTGTGTGTGTGTGTGTGTTTTTCTCTCAAGAATAAAAGTAGGCTGTTAAACTGAAAAGTCTGACAATAAAAAGCCTATTAGTACCAGAAGCTTTGTCCTGCCGTCCTCTGTGCTCCACCCACACTTCAGAGAGCTCTACATCGCCATTTTCTCTTCTTCGTTTGTTCCTCCTGACCTCTTCTGCTGCTCGCTACTACTGTTGTCATGCCGACCGAGGCTGTTGTGTTTCCCGCATGTGGTCTCGTCACTTCCGGAAGTAGCTCGACAGGGTATACATGCACAAAGTAGCTCGGCAGAAATCACATAAACTAGGTCGTGTAGCTCGATTCCGAGAAATCAAGTTCGGTTCAATTTCAGCCGAATTAAGGTGTATACATGGCATTTTGAACTTAGAGTTCAGTCGAGCAATGGCAGAAATTCGATTCTCTCTATGTGCATGTAAACGTAGTGTGTGTTGAATAAATGCACTTTACTGCTGAGTCTAGTTATACATTAGGGCCAAGCCTGCAAGTTGGGAATGGAATGTGGAAATGTCAATCACGGCTAGCAAGATACCATCAGCAATCACGGCTAACACTGACAAGTAATGTTAGCTAGCTAGCAGCACACCACTCACCAATTAACAGACATATGATACAAACAATTCTAATGCTAGCATGCACAAACAAAAACATGCCTGATTTACTTTTCCACTGTCAAAACACTGTCTCTTGAAAATCTCTTTTTTGCACAGGATAAATTCTTTTGACTTGTCCTGATACTGAGAATGCTTTGGAGATGTCTGTCCAATTTGTTTACTTTTGTTTCATTTTTCCTGAGCATCTCCCCACATAAGACACACTGAGGCCTCTCCTCTTCATTTCAACTGCCTTGGGTGAAGCTAACATTAATAAACTCTTCCTTGTATTTTCATTTTGTCATCAAGCACACGATCAACAGTGAGGGAATTGCAAAAGTCGTGTTTGACGTTACCTCAGCCAGAAGCCAAGATCATGTCTTCATGACATGAGAAGAGACAGCCCTGCACACAGCATCTGAGCTGAACAGATGAGCGTAACAAAAAGAATGCTATTTTTCTTTTTTAATTAGAAATTAACATTGTGATGCATTTTACTCTGCCAATCGGCAGCCCAATAAAAATGGGTTCATGACCCATTTGGGGTAATGACCCTAAGTATAGGAAAGGCTGAATTAAGTGATTGATAAAATAACAGTCTACAGTAAGCAAGTAGCATTGTGTAATGCAGAGGCTCCAACTCTCCTGCCGTGGGCGGGAGATCTCCCGCTTTAGGGAACATTTAGAAAATCCTCCCGACCTCCTGCTGACAACATAAAAATCTCCCACCCACCCTTACTACACATGATTAGTTAAAAAAATATATAACTTGATACGTTTATCTCGTCTCGTCTCGTCTTCTTCCGCTTATCCAGGACCGGGTCGCGGAGGCAGCAGTCTAAGCATGGAAGCCCAAACTTCCCTTTCCCCAGACACCTCGGCCAGCTCCTCGGGAAGAACACCGAGGCGTTCCCAGGCCAGCCGAGAGACATAGTCCCTCCAGCGTGTCCTGGGTCTTCCCCGGGGCCTCCTCCCGGGGGGACATGCCTGGAACACCTCCCCAGGGAGGCGTCCAGGAGGCATCCGAAAAAGATGCCCGAGCCACCTCAGCTGGTTCCTCTCGATGTGGAGGAGCAGCGGCTCTACTCCGAGCTCCTCCCGAGTGACTGTGCTTCTCACCCTATCTCTAAGGGAGCGCCCAGCCACCCTGCGAAGGAAACTCATTTCAGCCGCTTGTATCCGCGATCTTGTTCTTTCTGTCATTACCCAAAGCTCATGACCATAGGTGAGAGTCGGAACGTAGATCGACCGGTAAATTGAGAGCTTCGCCTTTTGGCTCAGCTCCTTCTTCACCACGACGGACCGGTAAAGCGACCGCATCACTGCGGAGGCTGCACCGATCCGCCTGTCGATCTCACGCTCCATCCTTCCCTCACTCGTGAACAAGATCCCGAGATACTTAAACTCCTCCACTTGAGGCAGGACTTCTCCACCAACCTGGAGAGGGCAAGCCACCCTTTTCCGGTCGAGAACCATGGCCTCGGACTTGGAGGTGCTGATTCTCATCCCAGCCGCTTCACACTCGACTGCAAACCGCCCCAGTGCATGCTGAAGGTCCTGGTTTGAAGAAGCCAACAGGACAACATCATCCGCAAAAAGCAGAGATGAAATCCTGTGGTTCCCAAACAGGATTCCTTCCGGCCCCTGGCTGCGCCTAGAAATTCTGTCCATAAAAATTATGAACAGAACCGGTGACAAAGGGCAGCCCTGACGGAGTCCAACATGCACTGGGAACAGGTCTGACTTACTGCCGGCAATGCGAACCAGACTCCTGCTCCGTTCGTACAGGGACCGGACAGCCCTTAGCAAAGAGCCCCGAACCCCATACTCCCGAAGCACCCCCCACAGAATACCACGGGGGACACGGTCGAATGCCTTCTCCAGATCCACAAAGCACATGTGGACTGGTTGGGCAAACTCCCATGAACCCTCGAGCACCCTATGAAGGGTATAGAGCTGGTCCAGTGTTCCGCGACCAGGACGAAAACCGCATTGTTCCTCCTGGATCCGAGGTTCGACTATCGGTCGAATTCTCCTCTCCAGTACCCTGGAGTAAACTTTCCCTGGGAGGCTGAGAAGTGTGATTCCCCTATAATTGGAGCACACTCTCCGGTCCCCTTTCTTAAAAAGAGGGACCACCACCCCAGTCTGCCACTCCAGAGGCACTGTCCCCGACCGCCACGCGATGTTGCAGAGGCGTGTCAACCAAGACAGCCCCACAACATCCAGAGACTTGAGATACTCAGGGCGGATCTCATCCACCCCCGGTGCCTTGCCACCGAGGAGCTTGCAAACCACCTCAGTGACTTCGGCTTGGGTAATGGACGAGTCCACCTCTGAGTCATCAGCCTCAGTCTCCTCAGTGGAAGACATGACGGTGGGATTGAGGAGATCCTCAAAGTATTCCTTCCACCGCCCGACAATGTCCCCAGTCGAGGTCAACAGCTCCCCACCCGCACTGTAAACAGTGTTGGCAGAGTACTGCTTCCCCCTCCTGAGGCGCCGGACGGTTTGCCAGAATTTCTTCGAGGCCGACCGATAGTCCTTCTCCATGGCCTCCCCGAACTCCTCCCAGTTCCGAGTTTTTGCCTCCGCAACTGCCCGAGCTGCAGCACGCCTGGCCTGCCGATACCCGTCGGCTGCCTCAGGAGTCCCGGAGGTCAACATGGCCCGATAGGACTCCTTCTTCAGCTTGACGGCATCCCTTACTTCCGGTGTCCACCACCGGGTTCGGGGATTGCCGCCACGACAGGCACCGGAGACCTTGCGGCCACAGCTCCGAACAGCTGCGTCCACAATGGAGGTAGAGAACATGGTCCACTCAGACTCAATGTCCCCCGCCTCCCTCGGAAGCTGGGAAAAGCTCTCCCGGAGGTGGGAGTTAAAGACCTCCCCAACAGAGTGCTCGGCCAGACGTTCCCAGCAGACCCTCACCATACGTTTGGGCCTGCCAGGTCTGTCCAGCTTCCTCCTCCGCCAGCGGATCCAACTCACCACCAGGTGGTGATCAGTTGACAACTCAGCCCCTCTCTTCACCCGAGTGTCCAAGACATAGGGTCGGAGATCAGATGACACGACTACAAAGTCGATCATCGACCTCCGACCTAAGGTGTCCTGGTGCCACGTGCACTTATGGACACCCCTATGCTCGAACATGGTGTTCGTTATGGACAAACTGTGACTAGCACAGAAGTCCAATAACAAAACACCACTCGGGTTCAGATCGGGGAGGCCGTTCCTCCCAACCACGCCCCTCCAGGTGTCACTGTCATCGCCCACGTGAGCATTGAAGTCCCCCAGTAGCACAATGGAGTCCCCAGTCTGAGCACCCCTCAGTACCTCTCCCAGGGACTCCAAGAAGGCCGGATACTCTATACTGCTATTTGGCCCGTAGGCACAAACAACAGCAAGAGCCCTCTCCCCAATCCGAAGGCGCAGAGAGGCGACCCTCTCGTTCACTGGGGTAAACTCCAACACATGGCGGCTGAGCTGGGGAGCTATAAGGAAGCCCACACCAGCCCGCCGCCGCTCACCATGGGCGACTCCAGAGAAGTGGAAAGTCCAGCCCCTCTCGAGGAGCTGGGTTCCAGAGCCCAAGCTGTGCGTGGAGGTGAGCCCGACTATCTCTAGCCGGTACCTCTCAACCTCCCGCACAAGCTCAGGCTCCTTCCCCCCCAGCGAAGTGACATTCCATGTCCCAACAGCCAGCCGCTGTGTCCGGGGGTCAGGTCGTCGAGGCCCCTGCCTTCGACTGCCACCCAATCCACACTGCACCAAACCCCTACTGCTACCTCTGTGGGTGGTGAGCCCACAGGAGGTCGGGCCCACGTCGCCTCTTCGGGCTGAGCCCGGCCGGGCCCCATGGGCAAAGGCCCGACCACCAAGCGCTCGCATACGAGCCCCAACCCCGGGCCTGGCTCCAGGGTGGGGCCCCGGCTGCGTCCTACCGGGCGACGTCACGGTCCTGGATTTTTTCTCCATAGGGGTTTTTTGGTGAACTGCTCTTGGTCTGGCCTGTCACCTAGGACCTGTCTGCCTTGGGAAACCCTAACAGGGGCATAATGCCCCCGACAACATAGCTCCTAGGATCATTCAAGCACACAAACCCCTCCACCACAATAAGGTGGCAGTTCTAGGAGGGGTTTATGTTGACAAAAATTAATAATTGATTTTCTGCTTTTCGTGTGTCTGACATTGTATGGGTGGACTCAAGTGTGTACCCCGCGGTACCGGTATGTGCCGATTCCCCGGTCGGTACACCAATCGGCGTAATGGGGGGATTGGAGTGAATGCCATAGGCATGCGTGCTCAGATCAAGCGCGCATATGAATCAAGCGGAATTCGGTACGCCACGGGGTACACACTTGAGCCCACCCAATGTCTTAGCAGTTACCGATAAAGCATACAGATGGCGCTATTAATGATATGCGCGAGAGAATGAGAAAACCCGCGACACTCAACCATTTTGTTTGTTTTTTTGCGTCTGCATTTCGTCTGCATTTCTCACCTGCTCGTCTTTAACTTTATGTTCTCTTGAATGAAATAATGAAATGAAGTTCCATTGGTGGAAATGGTGAAAGCCAAACTACGAAGAAAAAATATCAGAAAATCACCAAGATAAAGTTCGGATTGCCCGTCACGATGGTCACCAGGGCCAAATGGTGGACTATTTTGGACGGCAGCAAGACGACCCTATATCTGACAAGGTTAGATCACCAGACCAGACGTGAGATTCTAACAAACTTGTCTGACTTTTTTTGTCTGACTTTTACAAACTTAGACTTAGAATATTATTAGAAGAACATTATCATCAGAGGGTCTACCATTGGCAATTTATAATAGTCATTATTGACATTAACATTGACTTTAGGCATATTAAAATTTGGTCTATAGTCACTGGATTGAGATATATATATATATATATATATATATATATATATATATATATATATATATATATATATAACTAGGGGCAGCACGGTGGTATAGTGGTTAGTGCTGTCATCTCACAGCAAGAAGGTCTGTGTTCGAGCCCCGTGGCCAACGAGGGCCTTTCTGTGCGGAGTTTGCATGTTCTCCCCGTGTCCGCGTGGGTTTCCTCCGGGTGCTCTGGTTTCCCCCACAGTCCAAAGACATGCAGGTTAGGTTAACTGGTGACTCTAAATTGACCATAGGTGTGAATGGTTGTCTGTGTCTATGTGTCAGCCCTGTGATGACCTGGCGACTTGTCCAGGGTGTACCCCGCCTTTTGCCCGTAGTCAGCTGGGATAGGCTCCAGCTTGCCTGTGACCCTGTAGAACAGGATAAAGTGGCTAGAGATAATGAGATGATATATATAAAACTCACCTTTGCGCCTACGGTGCTCAAACTTGTCTCCCTCCGAGCTACTCGCAGAGAGGGAGAATCTCCCTCTTTGCAATTTCCCAAGTTGGAGCCTCTGGTAATGTGTAGCTGAAAATATTTGATACTGCCTAAAGAAACATCAATAGAGTGACAAAGTGTGAACATTTCCAGCATATTCTTTTTTTTTTTAGTTAGTCAATGGTTGTTGGGATATATAACACATTTAAACTGGTTGAATCACATTTTTGTTGTGGTTTACCAACCCAAGCTGATACCTGCTGGATTGATCCTAACAGCATTTATAGCACCATAAAAATAGCCTTATGATGTTTAAAGTGTCAACCAAAACAGGACATAATTTACATCTACGTATTTGATTTGTAAGACTTACAATGGAGTTATAGCAAAGCACATGGAGCAGAGCCCCATACTTAAGAGAATATGGTAACGCATCAACCTGATTTTTGATTGCTTTTGACTGTACGACATCCATTCATACAAAAGTACAAATGTATACTACAACACGGAACCCAATCATAAGTGCAAGGCAGTGTATCTCATAAACAATTGACCACTGGATAACAAAATTTGTATCTTTACTTACATAAAGGGTTTTTATCGAGCACTTATTTTTAACTTGCTTTTTAAAAAATAACATGCAATTATTTACGAACACAGTTTATGGACAATATTCACAGCAGTTTCGTATAAAACTAGTTAAAACAATTTTATTAGTCCACTAGCTTGTTGGACAACTGACAGTTTGTCTCGCACCACAGTACCTGAGCAAATTTCTGGTCCTTTATGACCTGCCACACCTACAGTGGTGCTTAAAAGTTTGTGAACCTTTTAGAATTTTCTATATTTCTGCATAAATATGACCCAAAACATCATCAGATTTTCACACAAGTCCTAAAAGTAGATAAAGAGAACCCAGTTAAACAAATGAGACAAAAATATGATACTTGGTCATTTATTTATTGAGGAAAATGATCCAATATTACATATCTGTGAGTGGCAAAAGTATGTGAACCTCTAGGATTAGCAGTTAATTTGAAGGTGAAATTAGAGTCAGGTGTTTTCAATCAATGGGATGACAATCAGGTGTGAGTGGGCACCCTGTTTTATTTAAAGAACAGGGATCTATCAAGGTCTGAGCTTCACAACACATGTTTGTGGAAGTGTATCATGGCACGAACAAAGGAGATTTCTGAGGACCTTAGAAAAAGTGTTGTTGATGCTCATCAGGCTGGAAAAGGTTACAAAACCATCTCTAAAGAGTTTGGACTCCACCAATCCACAGTCAGACAGATTGTGTACAAATGGAGGAAATTCAAGACCATTGTTACCCTCCCCAGGAGTGGTCGACCAACAAAGATCACTCCAAGAGCAAGGCGTGTAATAGTCGGCGAGGTCACAAAGGACCCCAGGGTAACTTCTAAGCAACTGAAGGCCTCTCTCACATTGGCTAATGTTAATGTTCATGAGTCCACCATCAGGAGAACACTGAACAACAATGGTGTGCATGGCAGGGTTGCAAGGAGAAAGCCACTGCTCTCCAAAAAACTTGCTACTTGTCTGCAGTTGGCTAAAGATCACGTGGACAAGCCAGAAGGCCACTGGAAAAATGTTTTGTGGATGGATGAGACCAAAATAGAACATTTTGGTTTAAATGAGAAGCATTAAGTTTGGAGAAAGGAAAACACTGCATTCCAGCATAAGAACCTTATCCCATCTGTGAAACATGGTGGTGGTAGTATCATGGTTTGGGCCTGTTTTGCTGCATCTGGGCCAGGACAGCTTGCCATCATTGATGGAGCAATGAATTCTGAATTATACCAGCAAATTCTAAAGGAAAATGTCAGGACATCTGTCCATGAACTGAATCTCAAGAGAAGGTGGGTCATGCAGCAAGACAACGACCCTAAGCACACAAGTCATTCTACCAAAGAATGGTTAAAGAAGAATAAAGTTCATGTTTTGGAATGGCCAAGTCAAAGTCCTGACCTTAATCCAATCAAAATGTTGTGGAAGGACCTGAAGCGAGCAGTTCATGTGAGGAAACCCACCAACATCCCAGATTTGAAGCTGTTCTGTACAGAGGAACGGGCTAAAATTCCTCCAAGCCGGTGTGCAGGACTGATCAACAGTAACCGGAAACGTTTAGTTGCAGTTATTGCTGCACAAGGGGGTCACACTAGATACTGAAAGCAAAGGTTCACATATTTTTGCCATGCACAGATATGTAATATTGGATCATTTTCCTCAATAAATAAATGACCAAGTATAATCGTTTTGTCTCATTTGTTTAACTGGGTTCTCTTTATCTACTTTTAGGACTTGTGTGAAAATCTGATGATGTTTTAGGTCATATTTTTGCAGAAATATAGAAAATTCTAAAGGGTTCACAAACTTTCAAGCACCACTGTACTTAGATCAAAAGGTGCAGGCTATCTGCTGCTGGTACCTCGTACAGTGAAGGCTACATCAAGGGACAGAGCCTTTTCTTACAAAGCCCCATAGTGATGAAACAGCCTTCCAAGTAGTGTCCGGGAATCAGACACAGTCTCAGCGTTTAAGTCTAGGCTGAAAACATACCTGTTTAGTCAAGCCTTTTGTTAAAGGTGTTTATGAGGTAAAGGTGTAGATCTGGAGGGTCCTCAGACATAGATTGTTTTGGTAAACTGGAATGTATGGATGCTGTCAGTACCCCACTCGCTTGCTCACTTGAGTTTGTTGACGGTGTAGTGGCTGGCTGCTTTATGTCCCGGGGTGCTCTCATGCCTGTGTTACCTTCTGGCTCTCCCCTTTTAGTTATGATGTCATAGTTAGTTTTGCCAGAGTCCCTGCTTGTACTCAGCGCAAAATGTATACTGTTCCTACTTATTCAGGTGACATTGGGCATACCTAACAACCTGTCTCCCCCCAAAAAGAAAAAAAAATCTGTCCCTCTGAGTTGCATGTCAATCCTGGGATCAAGATGCTCCTCAGACCTACCTGATCCATCCTGATGCCCTATGTCTGGTTGGAGTCTCATCACATCGCTCCTGTGGAGGATGGCCCCATATGGACAGTTGAAAGTCACACTTGGAAGATGCTCTGGACACTTACAGTAATGCTTTTATGGCTGAGGACTACAGTTGACTTGCTAACTTTAGGACTGCAGTTGTCATGAACAGTTTTGCACTCAAGTTTCCATCAATGAAGAGTTTATAACATCAACGAAACTGACTTTATGTTAAAACTGTTAATGTCATAGTCATGTTGTCTGTTTTTGCCCAGATAAGAATGGGTTCCCTTTTGAGTCTGGTTCCTCTTGAGGTTTCTTCCTCTTGTCATCTGAGGGAGTTTTTCCTTGCCACCGTC
This sequence comes from Neoarius graeffei, assembly GCF_027579695.1. Lineage (NCBI taxonomy): Eukaryota > Metazoa > Chordata > Actinopteri > Siluriformes > Ariidae > Neoarius > Neoarius graeffei. The sequence goes on from NC_083572.1 coordinate 20,617,842, forward strand.
GCCACAGGCTTGCTCATTGGGGATAGAGTAGGGATAAAATTGGCTCATGTCTTGGGTCATTCAGATTCTGTAAAGCTGCTTTGGGACAATGTCTATTGTTAAAAGCGCTATACAAACAAACTTGACTTGACAGTTTCTGTCAAGTAAGGGCGACAGACGGATTTAATCGCAGGAAGAGGTTTACTGATAGCACAGATCCAAAACATAGACATAGGCAGAGACAAAAAACAGGCAGTGGTTGAGTGATGCACAGAGGTATCAGAGGTAATACAATATTCACAGTCCAAAAACACAAACAGGGTTAAAACCAGAAAAGTGATACAAAATACAAGGCTTAGTAACATTAGACGCAGAGTACAGAGTGTATACTTCGCAAAGTCTGTTTTTGACTGAGAGTCCTTATATGTATGCACTGTGATTGCACTCTAATCAGATGCATGCTAATTATTCCTAAACACACGTGGACATGACAGATGTAACCAGACAACTGTTTGACATATCAAGTTTGATACTGGATGTTAACTACATAGTAATGATGTACAGTAAAGTGAAAGCACTGGTTCACTGATGAACACCAGGCACCAGCAGAGTCTCACCATAATAAATGTCATGGTGTTGTTTCTGGTGCATGGCATGCGGTGTTAAAGAAATGAATAAATATGTATTCGTAACTGTGATGCACCTCTCATTATTGGTATCACTGTCACAAGACAATGCAGCAATTTATTGACATGCGTGAAATACACGACACTACACAATTCAATGGTTTATATGTTATAATATTACTGTTCTATTCAGGTTGATGTTGTGCCCTTGCAAATATTTTCCCCATACACTCATTGGGAGCTCGGTGTTGAGGCAGTGCCCTCCCCCCCCCCCCAAAAAAAAATTGCTAGTGTCCCTGCAACATTTACTGAGAGACTAACCTTTCCATCTTCATTTTAGTCTAACTGGGAATGCTGTGTTTTATTACAGCTAATATTCCAGCTGAACATTTGTACTGAATGCTGTAATAATCTCTGTTTTGTCCTGGATTACAGTCTTGATGTAAACTCTCATGGGCAGCAAATTCACACAGCAAGTAGTGTTTTGCTGCCTAACAGCCTCAGGGTCCCTGGTTTGAAATGGTTTTCTGTCTGTTCTCCCATGCCTGCATGAGTGTCCTGTAGATTCACTGACTTCAAAATATACCATGAGGTGTATGGGCTACTGTAAAATGCCCCTAGTTGTGAATGATCTTGTGAATGTGTGTGCACATGGTGTCCTGCTATGGACATTCAAGGTGTGTCCTTGGTTTGGAATAAGCTTCGAGTCCACCACAACCCTGATCAGGATAAAGTGGTTACTGAAAATTAATGAATTAATGAATACCTGAATAAATGTATGAAATATAACCTCACATTTATTTGTGCGAAATGTAACTTGTATATTAGTCCTGCGATGACGTGGCGACTTGTCCAGGGTATACCCTGCCTCTCGCCCATAGCCAGCTGGGATAGGCTCCAGCTTGCCTGTGACCCTGTAGGACAGGATAAGCGGCTACAGATAATGGATGGATGGATGAATACATGAATAAATGTATGAAATATAACCTCATGTTAATTTGTGCTGAATGTAACTTGTATATTAGTCCTGCGATGACCGGGCGACTTGTCCAGGGTGTACCCCGCCTCTCGCCCATAGTCAGCTGGAATAGGCTCCAGCTTGCCTGCGACCCTGTAGGATAAGCGGCTACAGATAATGGATGAATGGAAGTTGTATATTGTTACAATGCTGTGAAAAAGTATTCCCCCCCGCTGCTTTCTTCCATTTTTGCTTATTTGTCACATTTAAATGTTTTAGGTCATCCAGCTACAGTGGTGCTTGAAGAACCCTTTAGAATATTCTATATTTCTGCATAAATATGACCTAAAACATCATCAGTGGCGTAGTGGTTAGCGCTGTCGCCTCACAGCAAGAAGGACCGGGCTCGAGCCCCGTGGCTGGCGAGGGCCTTTCTGTGTGGAGTTTGCATGTTCTTCCTGTGTCCACATGGGTTTCCTCCAAGTGCTACGGTTTCCCCCACAGTTCAAAGTCATGCAGGTTAGGTTAACTGGTGACTCTAAATTGACCGTAGGTGTGAATGTGAGTGCGAATGGTTGTCTGTGTCTATGTGTCAGCCCTGTGATGACCTGGCGACTTGTCCAGGGTATACCCTGCCTTTTGCTCATAGTCAGCTGGGATAGGCTCCAGCTTGCCTGTGACCCTGTAGAACAGGATAAAGTGGCTAGAGATAATGAGATGAGACATCATCAGATTTTCACACAAGTCCTAAAAGTAGATAAAGAGAACCCAGTTAAACAAATGAGACAAAAAGATTATACTTGGTCATTTATTTATTGAGGAAAATTATCCAATATTACATATATGTGAGTGGCAAAAGTATGTGAACCTTTGCTTTCAGTATTTGGTGTGACACCCTTGTGCAGCAATAACTGCAACTAAACGTTTCCAGTAACTGTTGATCAGTCCTGCACACCAGCTTGGAAGAATTTTAGCCCATTCCTTCATACAGAACAGTTTCAACTCTGGGATGTTGGTGGGTTTCCTCACATGAACTGCTCACTTCAGGTCCTTCCACAACATTTCAATTAGATTAAGGTCAGGACTTTGACTTGGCCATTCCAAAACATTAACTTTATTCTTCTTTAACCATTCTTTGGTAGAACGACTTGTGTGCTTAGGGTCATTGTCTTGCTGCATGACCAACCTTCTCTTGAGATTCAGTTCATGGACAGATGTCCTGACATTTTCCTTTAGAATTCGCTGGTATAATTCAGAAATCATTGTTCCATCAATGATGGCAAGCCATCCTCGCCCAGATGCAGCAAAACAGGCCCAAACCATGATACTACCACCACCATGTTTCACAGATGGGATAAGGTTCTTATGCAGGAATGCAGTGTTTTTCTTTCTCCAAACATAACACTTCTCATTTAAAGCAAAAAGTTCTATTTTGGTCTCATCCGTCCACAAAACATTTTTCCAATAGCCTTTTGGCTTGTCCACCTGATCTTTATAAAACTGCAGACGAGCATCAATGGCCATTTTGGAGAGCAGTGGCTTTCTCCTTGCAACCTTGCCATGCACACCATTGTTGTTCAGTGTTCTCCTGATGGTGGACTCATGAACATTAACATGAGCCAATGTGAGAGAGGCCTTTAGTTGCTTAGAAGTTACCCTGGGGTCCTTTGTGACCTCACCGACTATTACATGCCTTGTTCTTGGAGTGATCTTTGTTGATCAACCACTCCTGGGGAGGGTAACAATGGTCTTGAATTTCCTCCATTTGTACACAATCTGTCTGACTGTTGATTGGTGGAGTCCAAACTCTTTAGAGATGGTTTTATAACCTTTTCCAGCCTGTTGAGCATCAACAACGCTTTTTCTGAGGTCCTCAGAAATCTCCTTTGTTTGTGTCATGATACACTTCCACAAACATGTGTTGTGAAGATCAGACTTTGATAGATCCCTGTTCCTTAAATAAAACAGGGTGCCTACTCACACCTGATTGTCATCTCATTGACTGAAAACACCTGACTCTAATTTCACCTTCAAATTAACTGCTAATCCTAGAGGTTCACATACTTTTGCCGCTCACAGATATGTAATATTGGATCATTTTCCTCAATAAATAAATTTCATCTCATTATCTCTAGCCGCTTTATCCTGTTCTACAGGGTCGCACGCAAGCTGGAGCCTATCCCAGCTGACTATGGGTGAAAGGCGGGGTACACCCTGGACAAGTCGCCAGGTCATCACAGGGCTGACACATAGACACAGACAACCATTCACACCTACGGTCAATTTAGAGTCGCCAGTTAACCTAACCTGCATGTCTTTAGACTGCGGGGGAAACCGGAGCACCCGGAGGAAACCCACGCAGACAACATGCAAACTCCGCACAGAAAGGCCCTCACCAGCCACGGGGCTCGAACCCGGACCTTCTTGCTGTGAGGTGACAGCACTAACCACTACACCACCGTGCCGCCCCTCAGTAAATAAATGACCAAGTATAATATTTTTGTCTCATTTGTTTAACTGGGTTCTCTTTATCTACTTTTAGGACTTGTGTGAAAATCTGATGATGTTTTAAGTCATATTTATGCAGAAATATTGAAAATTCTCAAGGGTTCACAAACTTTCAAGCACCACTGTAAGTCTAATATAAGATAAAGAAGCTGTAAGAAAATACTTTTTCACAGCATTGTAAATGCACGAGGTATGTAGAAATGGTTGCCACAAAAGCCCATGCATTTCTTTTTGAAATATTGGCATTGTCCTAATATACAATGTTATAGGTTGTATGAATTATGTATGGAAAAACATATGGGGTTTCTGTACACTAAACCTCAGCACTATGAGCCTTATATCCAAAGTACAGCTTCATGAGGTAGTCACCTGGAATGCTTTTCAATTAACAAGTGTGCCTCGTCAAAAATTAATTAGTGCAATTTATTTACTTCTTAATGCATTTGAAATCAAACAGCAAATAGGAAATAATAAAAAATACAGTAAATAGCCCTATTCCACAACTGTAGTGATCCATATTATGTCAAGAACCGCTCAGCTAAGTAAAGAGAAATGACATCCATCATTACTTTAAAGACATTAAGTGTCTTGTAATTAATAAAAATAAAGAAAAAGCATTGAATTAGGTGCGTCCAAACTTTTGACTAGTACTGCACGTTAAACAGTTCAGCATGTTCATGTTGCATGTTCAGCCTTTTTGCTTAAAAAAAAAAAAAGTTTTCAGGAAGCTTTATTATTCAACACAATGCACAATATTTGGTCACTTCATTTCCAAAGAAACCCATGTCACTGACAAGTTTTGTCTTGCTTGCCTGGGGTGTCTGATATATCTTAGCTTGCAGTAATGGCTGGGGATTATGCAGCTTGAAAAGAGATTGATAGATGTATTTGTCACAGTGCCCACTTACATGCAGCCTGTGTGTCAGTATCATTAATCAACGACTAAACAGTTTTTAGTCTTACATCACAGTAGAGTGACACAGATGGTGCTCTTGATGCCTAAATGCTACACAGCGATGACTAAAGTACTGATCAAACAGACATTGTTAAAACATACCTGATGTTACTTGCACAAAGATCAATGTTCAAATTAAAAATCTAAAGTAATGAATGAAAAAAGCAATATCTGTAAATGTCATAACAGTTCACACAATGGTGCTTGAAAGTGTGTGAACCCGTTAGAATTTAATATATTTCTGCATAAATATGACCTAAAACATCATCAGATTTTCACACAAGTCCTAAAAGTAGATAAAGAGAACCCAGTTAAACAAATGACACAAAAAGATTATACTTGGTCATTTATTTATTGAGGAAAATGATCCAATATTACATATTTGTGAGTGGCAAAAGTATGTGAACCTTTGCTTTCAATATCTGGTGTGACCCTCTTGTGCAGCAATAACTGCAACTAAACATTTCAGGACTGTTGATCAGTCCTGCACACCAGAATTTTAGCCCATTCCTCTGGACACAACATCTTCAACTCTGGGATGTTGGTGGGTTTCCTCACATGAAGTGCTCGCTTCAGGTCCTTCCACAACATTTCAAGTGGATTAGGTTCAGGACTTTGACTTGGCCATTCCAAAACATTAACTTTATTCTTCTTTAACCATTCTTTGGTAGCACGACTTGTGTGCTTAGGGTCGTTGTCTTGCTGCATGAACCACCTCTTGAGATTCAGTTCATGGACAGATGTCCTGATATTTTCCTTTAGAATTCACTGGTATAATTCAGAATTCATTGTTCCATCAATGATGGCAAGCCGTCCTGGCCCAGATGCAGCAAAACAGGCCCAAACCATGATACTACCATCACCATGTTTCACAGATGGGATAAGGTTCTTGTGCTGGAATGCAATGTTTTCCTTTCTCCAAACATAACGCTTCTCATTTAAACCAAAAAGTTCTATTTTGGTCTCATCCGTCCACAAAACATTTTTCCAATAGCCTTCTGGCTTGTCCACGTGATCTTTAGCAAACTGCAGATGAGCAGCAATGTTCTTTTTGGAGAGCGGTGGCTTTCTCCTTGCAACCCTGCCATGCACACCATTGTTGTTCAGTGTTCTCCTGATGGTGGACTCATGAACATTAACATTAGCCAATGTGAGAGAGGCCTTCAGTTGCTTAGAAGTTACCCTGGAGTTCTTTGTGACCTCGCCGACTATTACACGCCTTGCTCTTGGAGTGATCTTTGTTGGTCGACCACTCCTGGGGAGGGTAACAATGGTCTTGAATTTCCTCCATTTGTACACAATCTGTCTGACTGTGGATTGGTGGAGTCCAAACTCTTTAGAGATGGTTTTGTAACCTTTTCCAGCCTAATGAGCATCAACAATGCTTTTTCTGAGGTCCGCAGAAATCTCCTTTGTTCGTGCCATGATACACTTCTACAAACAAGAGGGTCACACTAGATACTGAAAGCAAAGGTTCACATACTGTTGCCACTCACAAATATGTAATATTGAATCATTTTCCTCAATAAATAAATGACCAAGTATAATATTTTTGTCTCATTTGTTTAACTGGGTTCTCTTTATCTACTTTTAGGACTTGTGTGAAAATCTGATGATGTTTTAGGTCATATTCATGCAGAAATATAGAAAATTCTAAAGGGTTCACAAACTTTCAAGCACCACTGTAGGAGGAATGTGTTAGGACTTGGACTGTTTTGGCCTCTAGAGGCCGCTGTTATTTCCTTTTCGTGTCATATTTATTTTGGCCTCTAGAGGCCGCCACTGTTCCTGTGTTTTGTTTTGTTTTTTTTTTGTTAATTGCCTGTTAGTCCTAATTATCTTCACCTGTGTCCTTAATTAGTTTGTGTATTTATACCCCTGAGTTCAGTCCTCTTGTCACGGAGTCTTTGTGCTGTTATGTTTATCTCCAGTTTCCTTTGTACTGTGTTTTGTGGATCTTCTGAGCTTTTGCATTTTTGCCTTTTTCTTTTTGAATTATACTCTTTGTTTTTGTTTTTTTGTTTTGCCCTGGATTGTATATAGTGTACATAGTATAAATAAACCTTTTGTTACTTTTTCTACTTCCGCCTCACGCCTCTGCATTTGAGTCATTCCCCTGGTGGCCTAGTGGGGGTTTGCTGGATCATCACACCAACGAACCAGGTTCGAATCCCAGCAAAACCCTAACAGAAAGACTCCGTCATGACCGACTCAGCAGAGGCTGCTTCAACTGTCTACCCGGCCAACCTTCAGGGAATTATGGCAGCTTTGACACGCTTCGGAGCGACCATGGACGCTCATGGACGTACGCTCACCAGCCAACGTGAGGCCCTTGCTCGCCACGAGGAACTGCTTCAGCAAATTGGGAAAACCCTGGCACAGCTGACATCTCTGCCTGCATCTCCTGCTCCCACTCCTGCTCCAGTGCCTCCTGCCATGCTGCCTTCTTCACCTCGCGAACCCAGCCTTCCTGCACCACAGAGGTATGACGGCAAGCACAGTGAGTGCCGAGAGTTCCTTACCCAGTGTCAACTCACCTTTGAGCTTCAGCCTACCACCTACACTACGGATCGCCGCAAGATTGCCTTTGTGATCACCTTATTAGCTGGTAAGGCGCAAGCCTGGGCTACTGCTATCTGGCAAAGACAGGGACCTGAGTGCTTTGATTTCCAGCTGTTTTCTGAAGAGATGCTTCGGGTCTTCGATCAGGCAGACATCAGTACCGACGCAGCCCGAAAGCTCATGTCCATCCGGCAAGGAGGAAGCGTCGCAGATTACGCCATCTCGTTCCGAACACTCGCAGCAGTAAGTGGATGGAACGAGACTGCCCTGGTGTCAGCCTTCCACCATGGTCTGTCTGACCCCATCAAGGACGGTCTGGCCTCTATTGGATGCCCAAGTGACCTCGAAACCCTCATCTCACATGCTATTCGTCTGGACAACAGGATGAGAGAACGCCACCAAGCCTTGAGCCCCCCCAGCCTCCCTACCTCTACCTGGAGACCGTCTACCTCCTTCAGTGACTGTCCAGAACCCATGCAAGTGGGTCGTACTCGCCTCTCCGCATCTGAGAGGGAGCGCAGAAGGAGGGACAAGTGCTGCATCTACTGTGGCAAGCCTGGTCACTTCCGAGCATCATGTCCCGAACTCTTGGGAAAAGGACCGCCCCGTCCAGCCGAGGGAGGGTTGTGACGGGGCCTACCCTCTCTCCCGGACTCCCTGGCCAAGGAATCTACATCCCGGTCTCCATCTCCTGGGGTGAGTCTGTCCACTCTTGTCAAGCTTTGATAGACTCAGGGGCGGCTGGGAACTTTATGGATATTCACTTCGCCCAAAGCATCGATATACCTACTGCACCTCTTGAAGTCCCTCTGTCTGTGTCTGCCCTCGATGGCCAAGCGTTAGGTGATGGAAGAGTCACTCAAGTTACTTCTCCAGTCTTCCTCCAGTCTCAAGGTCACAAGGAAGAAATATCCGTGCACCTGATTCCTTCACCTGAGTTCCCAGTTATTCTAGGCCTTCCTTGGCTTACTCGCCACAACCCTCGCATAGACTGGGTAACAAGCCAGGTTGTGGAATGGGGCCCTGCATGCCATGCCTCTTGTCTTCTCTCTAGCTCTCCTGTGTCTCCTGCCGAGCCCCCTGATCTCACCGAGTTATCTCAAGTTCCCACAGAGTACTGGGATCTCAAGGAGGTATTCAGCAAGAGCAGGGCCGCCGTTCTTCCTCCGCACCGGGCCTACGACTGTGCCATCGACTTGCTCCCTGGGACTACCCCTCCTCGTGGCAGACTGTTTTCCCTCTCTCAGCCAGAACGCAAGGCTATGGAGGAATACCTCAAAGACGCCCTGGTCTCTGGGTTCATTCGACCCTCCACCTCACCTGCTGGTGCCGGCTTCTTCTTTGTCAGCAAGAAGGATGGGGGGCTTCGACCATGTATTGACTACAGGGGCCTGAACAAGATCACTGTGCGCAACCGATATCCCCTTCCGCTGATGTCCACTGCTTTCGACCTGCTCCAAGGCGCCACCGTCTTCACCAAGTTGGACCTACGGAACGCATACCACCTCATCCGTATCCGACAGGGAGACGAGTGGAAGACTGCCTTTAACACCCCGTCTGGGCACTACGAATACCAGGTGATGCCCTTCGGACTCACCAACGCACCAGCTGTTTTTCAGGCCCTAATCAACGACGTCTTAAGGGACATGATTAACCTGTACGTCTTTGTCTACCTCGATGACATCCTTATCTTTTCCAAGACCGTGCAGGAGCACCGCCACCATGTCCGCCAGGTTCTCCAGAGGCTGCTGCAGAACAATCTGTTCGCCAAGGCCCAGAAATGCGAATTTCATGTTCCCGAGGTCTCCTTTCTGGGATTTATTGTACGGACAGGCCAACTCCAAATGGACCCTGCCAAGACCCTGGCCGTCCGGGACTGGCCTACTCCCAAGTCCGTTAAGGAGGTTCAGTGGTTCTTAGGATTCGCTAACTTCTACCGCAAGTTCATCAGGAACTTCAGTTCTGTGGCAGCACCCATGTCAGACCTCACCAAAGGGACAGGTGGATCTTATGGCTGGTCTCCTCAGGCAGAAAAGGCGTTCAAAGACCTCAAGGCCCGCTTCTGCACGGCACCCATTCTGGTCCTCCCGGACACCTCCCAACCATTCATCGTGGAGGTGGACGCCTCGGACAGTGGTGTCGGCGCGGTCCTCTCTCAATGTTCGGAAGGAAAGTTGCACCCCTGCGCTTACTTCTCCCACCGCCTGAGTCCTGCGGAGTCCCGGTACGATGTGGGGGATCGAGAACTGCTAGCGGTCAAACTGGCCCTTGAGGAGTGGAGGCACTGGCTGGAGGGAGCGCAACATCCATTCCTGGTTTGGACTGACCACAAGAACCTGGAGTACCTCCAGCAAGCCAAGAGACTGAACCCTCGACAGGCTAGGTGGGCCCTGTTTTTCAGTCGGTTTGACTTCACCCTCTCGTACCGTCCCGGCTCCAAGAACACCAAACCTGACGCACTGTCCAGGCTGTTCTCTGCCACTAACAGGGAGAATGAAGTCGGGCCTATTATCCCGGTGTCTCGGATTGTGGCCCCTGTCCGCTGGGGTATTGAGGAGGCTGTTCGACGAGCCCAACGCCAGGACCCCGGTCCTGGGACGGGGCCACCGGGCCTCTTGTACGTCCCACATCAAGCCCGGGCCAAGGTTCTCCAGTGGGGTCACTCTTCCCCTCTCACCGCCCACCCGGGAGCTCGGAGGACCCTGGACTTCCTGAAAAGACGCTTCTGGTGGCCTAACATGGAGCAGGAAGTAAGGTCTTTTGTCCTGTCCTGTGAGGTTTGCACCAGAACCAAGAACCCACGACAGCGTCCCCAGGGTCTCCTGCATCCTCTGACCATTCCCCGGCGTCCCTGGTCCCACGTGGCAGTCGACTTCATCACGGGTCTCCCTGAGTCACAAGGTAACATGGTCATTTTGGTCATTGTTGACAGATTCTCCAAGGCCTGCCACTTCATACCTCTGTGCAAACTCCCCTCTGCTCTTGAAACAGCGAAACTTATATTTAATCATGTCTTCCGAGTCTTTGGTCTTCCACAGGACATCGTCTCAGACCGAGGGCCCCAGTTCTCCTCCCGAGTGTGGCACGGGTTCTGCAAGGTCATCGGAGCCACTGCCAGCCTCTCCTCTGGGTTTCACCCACAGTCCAATGGTCAGACGGAGAGGCTCAACCAGGACCTGGAAACCACCCTGCGAGGCCTGGCTATGGATAACCCGACATCGTGGAGCACCTGGCTGCCATGGGCAGAGTACGCCCACAACACCCTACAGTCATCGGCCACCAAGCTGTCGCCATTCCAGTGCCAATTCGGTTTCCAGCCACCTCTGTTCCCGGACCAGGAGGAGGACGCGGGGGTGCCCTCGGTCAACCAATATGTGAGACGGTGTCGCAAGACCTGGAGCAAGGTCAGGAAGACCCTCATACAGACCTCCAGAACCAACCAGACTCAGGCCAACCGCCACAGAAGACCTGCACACACTTTCCGCCCTGAGCAGCGGGTTTGGCTGTCCACTAAGGACCTTCCGCTGCGGGTGGAGAACCGCAAGCTTGCTCCTCGCTACATTGGCCCCTTCAAGGTGGTGCGCAGGGTGAACCCTGTCTCCTACCAGCTCCAGTTGCCCCGGACTCTGAGGATCAACCCCACTTTCCATGTTTCCCTGTTGCGGCCTGTACTGACGTCTACGTATGCCCCTGCCCCTAGGAACCCCCCACCCCCCCACATCTTCCAGGGGCAGACTGTGTTCACTGTGCATCGCCTGCTTGACTCCCGCCGGGTCCGCGGCGGGTTGCAATATCTGGTGGACTGGGAGGGCTATGGTCCTGAGGAGCGCTGCTGGGTTCCTGCTCGGGATGTCCTGGATAAAGAACTGTGTCGGGACTTCCATTCGGCCCATCCGGATCGCCCTGGGAACGTCAGGAGACGCTCCTAGGGGGGGGGTCCTGTAAGGACTTGGACTGTTTTGGCCTCTAGAGGCCGCTGTTATTTCCTTTTCGTGTCATATTTATTTTGGCCTCTAGAGGCCGCCACTGTTCCTGTGTTTTGTGTTTTTTTTTTTTTTGTTAATTGCCTGTTAGTCCTAATTATCTTCACCTGTGTCCTTCATTAGTTTGTGTATTTATACCCCTGAGTTCAGTCCTCTTGTCACGGAGTCTTTGTGCTGTTATGTTTATCTCCAGTTTCCTTTGTACTGTGTTTTGTGGATCTTCTGAGCTTTTGCATTTTTGCCTTTTTCTTTTTGAATTATACTCTTTGTTTTTGTTTTTTTGTTTTGCCCTGGATTGTATATAGTGTACATAGTATAAATAAACCTTTTGTTACTTTTTCTACTTCCGCCTCACGCCTCTGCATTTGAGTCATTCCCCTGGTGGCCTAGTGGGGGTTTGCTGGATCATCACACCAACGAACCAGGTTCGAATCCCAGCAAAACCCTAACAGAATGTGTTCAAATTTATGGCACCAGTTGAAAAACTGAAACAAATTGGAATAGAAAAAAAGGCTTACTAATGCACATAAGACAAGACTTTGCAATAAGCCATAGAACCATGAGTGTATAAACATACAAGTTAATCAGACTGAAACACAGGACATGTAAGTACAGTTGGCTGGTTGGTTAATTTTCAATTTATACCTAATTTTGTCATGATTCATTGTTGTGAGCAGTATAATTTTAAACCACCAAAAGGGAAACAAAATAGGTGTATGGTTAACATGATTATTTACCAATATAGACGATACTGTATGTAATTAAATTTAGTCCTCAAATATGCTACATCAACTGACATTTTATAGTCTTTCATCTAGTAGCAGTACATCCCTTACTGCACCTATTGCAGTTATTATAATATCAGCCAGTTGTACTGTGCAACATCCATTTTTTATTGCTTTAACATTCACGGTTACAAAAAAAAACAGAAAAGAAAGACAAACAGAGGCTGTTCTGAGGTGCTCAATTGTCCCTTCTCCTAGGTGTGCCATTTTCTTTGCACAAACACACACCTAGTCATTATTTACTGCTTAATTAGCATTGGGCCTAATTAAATTTACATTAATCATGAAGACAGAGGTGGTGTGTGGGGAGCACTTTACACATGTTAAATATACTGTACTTTATTAGCCGTGGAATAGCAGACTACATATATCACTGTAATTAGCTGATTAAAGTCGGTCAGTGCTAGCAAGCATCTCCCTGTCCTGCTTTAAGCAGGTCTTTTTCAGTTCCCACAGACCACCACATTAAAAAAAAAAAACTGTTTGTTCCTGTGAAACTGACTGACTTCATATATCACTATTTCATATATCAAGTGTAACTACACTCTGCTATATGTCACTGTATCATAAATGTTTAAAAATGATAATCTACAGCATAATCAAGGGTTATACATATACAGTATGTAATTGTGGTTCTATCACTGAATGGAGAAACACCAGGACAAAAAAAAAAGGGCTTTGCATGTTACTGAGAACCTGAAAAACACAGTGTCTCATGAAGAAAAATCTCTCATACCCCTTTTCCACAACCAGGGAACAAGGGTATGAACATTTTGGTTCATGCACCAAATTTTGAACAGTTATGAGAATTTCAACCAAAAATGAATTGCTCCAGAACCTGAAAAGCTGGTTCCCAGCTGGAACCAAAAGATAGTTGTTTTTCCCTGTGTGAACCATGAAGACATCACAATGGAAAACAATAAATCTTCAGAAAATATGGAACAAAAACAATTACCTGCAATTACAAAACAAAAGCTTGCAGGTAATCGGTGCACCCCAGCATCTTGCAACTACTGTTCACGTCCGCTCTGCATTGTGCAATGCTCTCAGTTGATGATGCTTCCTTGATTACAAAGGTTCCAATCAAGATTGGTGGAAACATGGGCTGGTTCGCTCGCTGTCACCAAGGTTCAAAGAATCCTGAATGGAACCAATTCAAGAACCTGCTCCTTGTCAGTTGAAAAGTAGCATCATGAAGGCAGCTCTTCAGACCTGCCTGATCCATACTGATGTCCTACTTCTAGCTGGAATCTCATCACATCACTCCTATGGAGAACGGCCCCATATGGACAGTCGAGAGACACTTATGGCCCTTTTCCACTACCCTTTTTCAGCTCACTTCATCTCACTTCAGCCCGACACAGCTCGCGTTTCGACTACCTCAGAGCAGCACGACTCAGCTCGCTTCAGCCTTACTTAGCACCCAAAACTCGCACGGTTTTGGAGTGGGGCTGAAGCGAGCCAAACCGAGCCAAGTGGGGCTAGGGGCATGAGGAGACACTCCCCTGTGCACTGATTGGTGAGGAGGAGTGTCCTCACATGCCCACACACGCCCCGCGAGCATGCTGGGATCTGTAAACACCGTAAACCCGGAAGAAGAAGAATTGCGAATTACGAGAATTATGAAGCCTTATGCGCCTCGCCTCATCTATACGCTCTTGCCAGTATCTGTTGGCGTTGTCGGTGACAACAAGCCACAGCACCAAGACCAGCAACACTAATGACTCCATGTTTATTGTTTACTATCCGGGTCGTGAGACTACCGCTTAAAAGGTCACTGATGTCACTGTTTGCGCCACCTAACGACATCACGTGACGTCCACCCACTTTCGCTAACTCCACCCAATGTGTCCACCCACTTCCAGCCAGCACGGTTCAGCGCGGTTGTAGTCGAAATGCAACTCCAACAGCCCCACTCAGCTCAACTCAGCCCAACTCAGCACGGCACGGCTCAGCCCAACTCAGCCGCGTTGGTAGTGGAAAAGCGGCATTAGAAGCTGGCTCTGGACACTTACAGTTTTGCTATGATGGCTGAGGACTACAATTGCCAAGATAACTTTAGGACTGCAGTTGTCATGAACAGTTTTGCACTCAAGTCTCCATCAATGAACAGTTGATAACTTCAAAAAAAATGGACTTCATGATAAACTATGATGAATTTCCTGGTTACACAATCGTACTTTATGACTATATAGGACACAGTTATAGAAGCAAGTTATTTATAATCATGCTATCTTTTATCATCCAAATGAGGATGGGTTCCCTTTTGAGTCTGGTTCCTCTCAAAGTTTCTCCTCATGTCTTCTCAGAGAGTTTTTCCTTGCCACCATCACCTCAGGCTTGCTCATCACATATAAATACATTTATTAGGGATAAAATTAGTTTGCATGTTTAAAGTCTTTATTTTTCTATAAAGCTGCTTTGCGACAATGTCAATTGTTAAACGTGCTATACTAATAACTAGTAAGCTGTAATCAGTAATACTAGTAACTAGTAATCTGTAGCTAGTAATCAAGGTCAAGGCTTTTTTATTTGTCATTTCAACCATATACAGTTGGTACGGTACACAGTTAAAAATGAAACAACATTTCTCCAGGACCATGGTGCTACAGCAACACAGGACTACACATCTACAAAACAACAAAGTGCAAGAGTGCAGCGAGTGTAAACATTACAGACAGTAAACTACAAACAACAAAGTGCAGGTAGCAAGGACAGTGCAAAAAAAAAAAAAAACTAGCATAAACAACAGTACTGTATTACCAACCAGTACCAGTATTGCCAAGCTGTTACTGTTAGTGTGTGGAAAGTTGAGTGTGCATATTGAGGTAGTATTTGTAAAAGGGAAGAAATAAATGTAAACTGTGTGTGTGTGTGTGTGTGTGTGTGTGTGAGAGAGCATTGTAAACATTGTGAAATAATAGTGCATTATTGTTCACTGTGCAAAGACTGCAGTGGGAGGGGTGTTATGGGTGGCACTGTGGTGTAGTGGTTAGCACTGTTGCCTCACAGCAAAAAGGTTCTGGGTTTGAGCCCAGTGACCAACAGGGCCTTTCTGTGTGGAGTTTCCATGTTCTCCCCATCTCTGCGTGGGTTTCCTCCGAGTGCTACAGTTTCCCCCACAGTTCAAAGGCATGCAGTTAGGTTAACATGGGGTGGCCTTGGGCTGAAGTGTCCTTGAAGATAGGGGCACCTAACCCCTAACTGCTCCATGGGTGCTGTAGCATGGCTGCTCTGGTATGTGTGTGTGTGCTCATTGCTCATGCATGTGTGTGCATGTGTGTGTTCACTACTTCAAATGGGTTAAATGCAGAGGACAAATTTCACTGTACTTGAGTGTGCATGTGACAAAGTCTTCTTCTTTTTCTTATTCTTCTTCACACAGTCTGTGTATATCAGTCCAGTCCCTCAGAGCTGAGCAGTCTGATGGCATGTGGAAAGAAACTGTTACGGAGTCTGGCTTTGAAGACCCGAATGCTTTGATGCCTTTTTCCAGATGGCAGGAGGGTGAAGAGATTGTGTGAGGGGTGTGTGGGGTCAGCTACAATGCTGGTGGCTTTCTGGATGCAGTGTGTGGTGTAAATGTCCTTGATGGAGGGAAGAAAGACTCCAATGATCTTCTCAGCTGTCCTCACTATCCACTGTAGGGTCTTGCGATCCAAGACGGTGCAATTCCCAAACCAGACTGTGATGCAGCTGCTCAGAATGCTCTCAATAGTCCCTCTGTAGAATATAGTGAGGATGGGTGATGGGAGATGGGTTTTCCTCAGCCTCCGTAGGAAGTAGAGATGCTGCTGGGCTTTCTTGACTATGGAGCTGGTGTTGAGGGACCAGGTGAGGTTCTCTGCCAGATAAACACCAAGGAATCTGGTACTCTTTACGTCCTCTATGAGTGAGCCATTGATGTACAGTGAAGAGTGGTCACTCCATGTTCTTCTGAAGTCTACAACCATCTCTTTTGTTTTGTCCACATTCAGAGACAGGTTGTTGACTCTGCACCAGTCCGATAGCCATTGCACCTCCTCTCCATGTGCTGACTCATCATTCTTACTGATGAGACCCACCACAGTTGTGTCATCAGCAAACTTGATGATGTGATTCAAATTGTGAGTTGCTGCATAGTCAGGAGTCAGTAGAGTGAACAGCAGTGGACTGGGCACACAGCCCTAGAGGGGCCCAGTGCTCAGTATGGTGGTGCTGGAAGTTCTGCTCCCAATCCAGACCGACTGAGGTCTCGCAGTCAGGAAACAGGCTCAGTTTTCCAGTTAGCTGCTGAGGAATGATTGTGTTGAATACTGAACTGAAGTCTATGAACAGCATTCATACACATGTGTCCTTCTTGTCCAGGTGGCTAAGGGCTAGATGAAGGGTGGTGGCTATGGCATCATCTGTTGACTGGTAACAGCAATACGTGGACTGCATGGGGTCCAGGGAGGGCGGCAGCAGGGTCTTTATGTGCCTCATAATGAGCCTCTTAAAGCACTTCATAATAATGGGTGTGAGTGCAATGAGATAGCCGTCATTGAGGCAGGACACTGAAGACTTCTTCGGCATGAGGACAAGGGTAGTGGTCTTGAAGCACTTTGGAATGATGCCACTGCTCAGGGAGATGTTAAAGATGTCAGTGAGAACATCTGCCAGCTGGTCTGCACATCCTCTGAGCACTTTACCGGGGATGTTGTCTGGTCCAGCAGCCTTCCGTGGGTTGACTCTGGATAGAGTTTTCCTCACATTGGCTGTGGTCAGACACAGCACCTGGTGGTTGGGAGGAGGGATGGTCTTCCTCGTTGCCATACCGTTCTGTGTCTCAAACGGTGCATAGAATCTGTTCAGCGCATCTGGAAGGGAGGCATCATTATCACAGGCAGGTGGTGTTGTCTTGTAGTTTGTGATGGCCTGGATGCCCTGCCACATGCACCATTTTTCACCGCTGTCCTGGAAGTAGCTGTGGATTCTCTGGGTGTATGTGCGCTTTGCTGCTCTGATGGCCCAAGACAGTTTAGCCCTTCCTACTCTTAAGGCCACCCTGTCACCTGCTCTGAAGGCAGTATCTTGGCTCCTCAGTAGTGCACGCACTTCTGCAGTAATCCACGGCTTCTGGTTAGGGCAAGTGGTGATGGGCTTAGAGACAGTAACATCATCAATGCACTTGTTAATGTACAGTAGCTGGTCACTGATGCTGTGTACTCCTCTAAGTTGGTGCAGTCGCCATTGGTTGCAGCCTCCCTAAATATGTCCTAGTCAGTTCTCTCAAAATAGTCCTGAAGAGCAGAGATGGCTCCTTCTGGCCAGGTTTTCACCTGCCTTAGAACTGGTTTGGAGCATCTGATGAGCAGTCTGTATGCTGGAATTAGTATAACAGAGATGTGGTCTGAGTAGCCAAAGTGGGAATGGGGCTCTGCCCAGTACGCACTGGGAATGTGTGTGTAAAACAAGATCCAGCATGTTCATCCCTCTCATTGCAAAGTCCACATACTGATGAAATTTAGGGAGCACTAACCTGAAATTCGCATGGTTAAAATCTCCGGTGACGATAAACAGTCCATCTGGGTGTGCATTCTGCAGTTTGCTGATAGCACCATACAGTACACAGAGCGCTTCCTTCCAATGGCAATGGTACAAACTTCAGGCTTCCATGATATGATGCTATTTCAGTACCTAAGGCAAGTCTGACATTTGACAATACCACTGAATCTAACATGATATGAAAATATTTGACTTAGTAACCACTGACCAACTTTGTTCAGAAATGATTGTTTCTATTGATAATTCATAAATGATGATGAGTTAAAAAAAAGTATTAGAGTTACAAGCAAATCATCTTGTTAGCTTTATACAACAATCTAACGATACAACTTACTTTTTACAACAGTAGTGATTGTTGCCTCAGTTGATTTCATTTGTTGCCTTTTAAATCAATGAATCGATCCAAATCGTCCAATCATTACACCCCAACTAACCAGGACTGAAATTTTAGTGAGGTCCACATTGCAGAAATGTGTAATACTTTATCATTATATATCACAATGCCAACTATGTAGTATACCAATTGCTAATACTTCATCTCTGTTATATTAGCCTTCTATTTTTCCATGAACTGCTCTGAATCCTCTTATGGTACATTCACACCAAATGCAGTGATGGTTAAAATTAGCTTTGGCTGCAATACCAACAACACTGTTGAAGTTCATGGATGCTCTGTGATGTAGAAGACATGGGCAGCTCTGTTTTTGATCAGAATGCTTCGTCTTGTAAACTTTATTGAAAGGGACCGCAAAGCAAACACATGACAACTGGTATCTCTGTGGCAACTGACCACAAGTTAACTTCATGAATTTTTTTAAATGTGAAGGTAAGAAATTGATTGACGGAGATAAATAAAGAATAATTATAATGGCATGTTTGTAAGAAAATAGACTAATGATATAAACTATTTGGGGCATGGGGTGGCACGGTGGTGTAGTGGTTAGCACAGTTGCTTCACAGCAAGAAGGTACCGGATTCGAACTCAGCGGCCGGCGAGGGCCTTTCTGTGTGGAGTTTGCATGTTCTGTCTGTGTGGGTTTCCTCTGGGTGCTCTGTTTTCCTCCAAAGGCATACAGTTAAGTTGGTGTGGGGCGGCCTTGGGCTGAGGTGCCCTGGAGCAAGGTACCTGACCACTGACTGCTCGCTGGGTGTGTGTGCGTGTGTGTGTTCACTGCTTCAGATGGGTTAAATACAGAGGATGAATTTCACTGTGCTTGAAGTGTGCATGTGACAAATAAAGGTTTCTTCTTATTTAAAAGTATGGTGTGACTTTTGTGTTGATGCTAAGTGGAAAGTCAAATTTCAACATGCAGTTTATTAATTTTTTTTTTTTTTTAATTTATGTTCTGGGACGCAAACAAGGTCCTTATATCAGGGTCCTAATAATTTAAACATTATTTAAATCATAAATAATGGGGAACCTACCACTAAAATTATTAGTTTCTCCTCTGTTGTACTTGGAAATTATTTGAACGGATCCAAAATTAAAATGACTGTGTTCTCAAATATTCTTTAGCGTGATACATTTCTAAATTCAAATTTGCTGCCACCAAACGGTGTTATAGCTCATTACCATAAAGTTGCCTGGACTTCAACTTTATTCTGCTGCCCCCACCACACAAGATACACTGCCAATGATCGTGCTGTTTCTTGTCACCGAGAGACACTGGCTCTCATAAAAAATTAATGACTTCCAGTCCTTTTAATGCACTTTCCATGTGAACGTAGGGTAAGACTGTTTAATTTTACAAAGTTAAATGTTTTGGTTTACGAGATAGTTACTTGTTCATTTCAGCCTCCCAACATAAGAAACTTATTTCACAAGCTTTTACTTTCACTATTTTTTACAGAGCATTTTCTTTAATTTTCCTTGCATATTTCAAAATGATTCAGAATTGCTACAGTGAACTGAATTCATATCAAAGGATATTACAGTAGCCCTCGTTCCCATAATACATCATCTGTTTATCTAGTTATAATAAGTTATAGATTTGAGATGTTCATTATTTTGTAAATTAGGCTATATTTACATAAAATTGACTTTTAGTTAAGCAAACATATATAAAACCAACTTTCTATTCTAGGAAAAAGGTCTATGTTTAATAATTAATAATGCATGTAAATTTCTAGTGTCTACCTCTTAACTAAAACAAATGAGCAGCAGCTTTCTTTCCCCTAAGTGGCCTAGTGTCACAAACAATGTAGGTATATCACGATATATCATGACGATAAATCGTAATAGAAATGTATGACTATTCAAATTGATTAAATCAAAAATGAATTGTGATTATTATGAGACTGTAATCTCTTCGTATTTCCTAGCTGCACTTGTGTTGCACAGACAGCAGAGGGCACAATAACATACAATAGTGAGAATGCACATAACTTCATCATAGGCAGAAGTAACACAGCTCTAATGCCACACACACACACACACAAACAGATCTAAAATAGGAAAGAGCTGTTCTACAATTGACTGTACAAATAGATTTAACAAGGAATCAGGAGCTGTCTTTTTTACAGACTGCCAAAAGCTAAAGAAAAGAGAAGTGTATGGAGGCAGTACAAATGTTCTTAAAAGTTTATTAAGGCCTATTTGTTATTAGCTTTTTTTTTTCATTTTTAACAAAAAAAAATTTAGTTGATAGGCTATTATATTTTTCTCAAACTTTTACAAATGCATGAAAATAATTATTGTTAAAATTTTCTTCATTTAATTTTTTTTCATATATCATTTGGAAAATCAAATCGTGAACCCAATATTGTGAATCAAATCAAATCATGAATTGGATGAATCATTCCATGCCTACTAAAATACACCAAATGTTCTGAAAGTACTGAGGTCCATATCTTGGTGTCCTCATAGTTACTGCAATGACTCTCCTGTATTTGAAAAGTTATAGCTTACCTCTGAATGCTACACTGACACTAGAGACTCCTTCAAAAAATTTATTCTCACAGAAAATGTGACTATATCAACAATTAGACATTTTTGTTTGTTTGTTTTGCACCTTACAAATCCCCATGTACATTGTTACCACAGCAATGATAATACCTTTAATACATTAATGTAAAACCTGCAGACATACCGTTATATAATAATAATAATAATAATAATAATAATAATAAAACACCTTCTGACAAATCAGAATTGAGCATTCAACAATGCTGTGGTGAAATAATTTTGATAAAAGCACAAAAATGAAGGACCTGTTATAAATATCTAGTTTACATCTTGTTGATCTTGAAATTATATGGCTGTTTAAATAACATGTTCACAATACTGAAACCACTAACTGGCACATATCTGCTAAAACATATAGCCTACACATGTTCCAGCAAAGGCTGCATGCTGCCAAAAACAGTCATGCTGTTGAGAAGCATGATGTTCCCTGCAGCTGGCAGTGAGATGCGATCCAGATGAGTGGCAGGATTAGAGGTGTTAATTGTTATCTGGTGTGTCTGGATTTTTTTTTTTAATCCTTGGATATCATGAAGTAGGACACATCTGAAACGCCTGAACTGACATTTCTCTCATGCGCTTCATCTTTCTGTAGTTGACGTTGTTGACCTCCTGATTGCTTTAGCAGGGGAAACATTTCTATGGACAAGCTGTGTCATGTTATCAATTCGTGCGACATGACACAATAATAACAACCATAAATGAACATGTACTTTCAGAGGCAGCATGACAGATTGAAATGCTCTATATAAAGATTGTTGCTTGCGAAACCAATGGGGTGGGGGATGAAGGGTGATGACAATATCTGTGTTATTTTTTATTTATGATACATTCTGTCATTTGTGCTCAGATGGAGTCAGAGAGTAACTGTTCTATATTATATGTTCCAGTTGTAAGTGGGGGTGTGTATGAGTAAGCATGTGTATGAAGCAGTGGTAATGTTAAAGTGTTAAGTTTAATGCAACTGTATCATTCTACAGATTTCTGAATCCTACTAATGAGGTCTTGAATGTCTTTTAAACTACTAATAAATGATCACATGACTAACAATCTGGCTGTTAATGTTCATAAATTGCAAATGCTGTTTATATTCTAAGAAATTTTCAGTTGAAACACCAAAGTATAGACAGATATAATGGCATTTGCATCTACATTTACTCTTTTGTCACATGCTTTCAAAGAAAGGTCTGTATGTATAGTCACCTTGGACAAGATGTTTTCCTGTATTGTGAAAGGAATAGAAAACACACTACTTCAAAACTCTATTATAATGGCAGTTGCTGAATTCAATAAATAATGCTCAAAAAATATAATGCAAATACAAAGTGACATCATTTAAATCCTAATTTTTGGAATTTTGCAATTTCTGTAAAAAAAAAAAAGCCATTCAAATTGCACATGCAAATCAGGCAGGGATCATGGATCAGTTTGCAACGATGCTGCCTGATCTGCAGCATTCATGCGTTTTATGGCTCAATCTCCTTTGTTTACTGTGAATATACAGTATAAACAAACAATGTTTGCGAAACTTCAGTGTTCATGATTATACCATACAAATGCAACACAGCCCTTGTAATGATCTTCTATCTTAACATAATGTTCATAATGTTCAAAAGTCTGTTATTATGAATGCTATAGTGTATGATGGTTGAAACTTGGTCAAATTTGCTTCCTTGAAAAATACATCTAAGGTTAGCTGATTAAAAGTATTTTTGTCTTGCTCTGACTTATTATGGAATTCTGCATATACAGCAATTATGTATTGTCAAAAGTAGATGGTCTTCAATTTTTATTTTTACTGCCACCAATTTTGTTGGTTATGTTTTCGTCACCATCTGTTTGTTTGTTTAACTTTTCCCAACATAACTCAAAAAGCAGTGAATGGATTTTGATGAAATTTTGAGGAAAGGTGGGCCATGGGCCAAGGAACAATTGATTATATTTTGATGCAAATCCAGATATGTATGTAGAGCCAGGATTTTTTTTTTCTTTTCCCAATGTAGCTCAAAAAGTAGTTAATGAATTATGATGAAATTTTGAAGAAAGGTGAATCATGGCCAAGGAACAATTGATTAGATTTACATGTGATCCATGATTTTTTGTGGATATTTTAATATGTGGCTTGGAGGAGGTTTGCACTCTATGACTGCCCTTCTAGTTTGTTATGCAAGAACAACATATCAATTAAGCTGTCCAATTTCTATTAATAAATGTCTTAAGATCTGTTCTAGGGTGGCACGATGGTGTAGTGGTTAGTGCTGTCGCCTCACAGCAAGAAGGGCCGGGTTCGAGCCCCGTGGCCGGCGAGGGCCTTTCTGTGCGGAGTTTGCATGTTGTCCACGTGGGTTTCCTCCGGGTGCTCCAGTTTCCCCCACAGTCCAAAGACATGCAGGTTAGGTTAACTGGTGACTCTAAATTGACCGTGAGTGTGAATGGTTGTCTGTGTCAGCCCTGTGGTGACCTGGCGATTTGTCCAGGGTGTACCCCGCCTTTCGCCCATAGTCAGCTGGGATAGACTCCAGCTTGCCTGTGACCCTGTAGAACAGGATAAAGTGGCTAGAGATGATGAGATGAGATCTGTTCTACAGTATAAGCATATTTTTGTAGTTGGAATATCCAAGAAAATCAATATATAATGGATTTTCATAAATATACTTTTTAAATTTCTCAGCAGTTCAGTTAAAAAAAAAGGATGAATAGATTTTATTTCGACTGTGGTGCAATAGAGAAGGGTTCGCTCTACAGTGGTGCTTGAAAGTTTGTGAACCCTTTAGTATTGTCTATATTTCTGCATAAATATGACCTAAAAATCATCAGGTTTTCACACAAGTCTTAAAAGTAGATAAAGAGAACCCAGTGAAACAAATGAGACAAAAATATTATACGTGGTCATTTATTTATTGAGGAAAATGAACTAATATTACATATCTGGGGCGGCACGGTGGTGTAGTGGTACGCACCGTCACCTCACAGCAAGAAGGTCCGGGGTTTGAGCCCCGTGGCCGGCCAGGGCCTTTCTGTGTGGAGTTTGCATGTTCTCCTCGTGTCTGTGTGGGTTTCCTCCGGGTGCTTCGGTTTCCCCCACAGTCTAAAGACA
Organism: Neoarius graeffei; assembly: GCF_027579695.1. Lineage (NCBI taxonomy): Eukaryota > Metazoa > Chordata > Actinopteri > Siluriformes > Ariidae > Neoarius > Neoarius graeffei. The sequence goes on from NC_083572.1 coordinate 20,641,783, forward strand.
TACAGGTTAGGTTAACTGGTGGCTCTAAATTGACCGTAGGTGTGAATGTGAGTGTGAATGGTTGTTTGTCTCTGTGTCAGCCCTGCGATAGGCTCCAGCTTGCCTGTGACCCTGGAGAACAGGATAAGCGGCTACAGATAATAGATGGATGGATGGATGGATGGATTACATATCTGTGAGTGGCAAATTTATGTGAACCTCTAGGATTAGCAGTTAATTTGAAGGAGAAATTAGAGTCAGTTGTTTATAATCAATGGGATGACAATTAGGTGTGAATGGGCACCCTGTTTTATTTAAAGAACAGGGATCTATCAAAGTCTGATCTTCACAACACATGTTTGTGGAAGTGCATCATGGCACAAACAAAGGAGATTTCTGAGGACCTCAGAAAAAGCGTTGTTGATGCTCATCAGACTAGAAAGGTTACAAAACCATCTTTAAAGTGTTTAGACTCCCCCAATCCACAGTCAGACAGATTGTGTACAAATGGAAGAAATTCAAGACCATTGTTACCCTCAGCAGGAGTGGTTGACCAACAAAGATCACTCCAAGAGCAATGCGTGTAATAGTCGGTGCACTCACAAAGGGTAACTTCTAAGCAACTGAAGGCCTCTCTCACATTGGCTAATGTTAATATTCATGAGTCCACCATCAGGAGAACACTGAACAGCAATGGTGTGCATGGCAGGGTTGCAAGGAGAAAGCCACTGCTCTCCAAAAATAACATTGCTGCTCGTCTGCAGTTTGCTAAAGATCATGTGGACAAGCCAGAAGGCTATTGGAAATAATGTTTTGTGGATGGATGAAACCAAAATAGAACTTTTTGGTTTAAATGAGAAGAGTATCTTTGGAAAAATGAAAACATTGCATTCCAGCACAAGAACCTTATCCCATCTGTGAAACATGGTGGTGGTAGTATCATGGTTTGGGCCTGTTTTGCTGCATCTGGGCAAGGATGGCTTGCCATCATTGATGGAACAATGATTTCTGAATTATACCAGCGAATTCTAAAGGAAAATGTCAGGACATCTGTCCATGAACTGAATCTCAAGAGAAGGTGGGTCATGCAGCAAGAACACGACCCTAAGCGCACAAGTCATTCTACCAAAGAATGGTTAAAGAAGAATAAAGTTAATGTTTTGGAATGGCCAAGTCAATATCCTGACCTTAATCCAATCAAAATGTTATGGAAGGACCTGAAGCGAGCAGTTCATGGGAGTAAACCCACCAACATCCCAGAGTTGAAGCTGTTCTGTATCGAGGAATGGGCTAAAATTCCTTCAAGCTGGTGTGCAGGACTGATCAACAGTTATCAGAAATGTTTAGTTGCAGTTATTGCTGCACAAGGGTGTCACACCAGATACTGAAAGCAAAAATTCACATACTTTTGCCACTCACATATATGTAATATTGGATAATTTTCTTCAATAAATAAATGACCAAGTATAATATTTTTGGCTCATTTGTTTAACTGGGTTCTCTTTATCTACTTTTAGGACTTGTGTGAAAATCTGATGATGTTTTAGGTCATATTCATGCAGAAATATAGAAAATTCTAAAGGGTTCACAAACTTTCAAGCACCACTGTAGGAGGAATGTGTTCAAGTTTATGACACCAGTTGAAAAACTGAAACAAACTGGAATAGAAAAAAAGGCTTACTAATGCACATAACACAAGACTTTGCAATAAGCCATAGAGCCATGAGTGTTCACAAACTTTCAAGCACTACTGTATGACTTGGAGACAGTGGGTTTGAATCCCAATAATGCTGGAGCCAAGAGAGCAGAGTTCTTGTCTTGTATTGTGATTGAATAATTTTATTCAATAATTTTATACATGGGCCGCACGGTGGTGTAGTGGTTAGCGCTGTCGCCTCACAGCAAGAAGGGCCGGGTTTGAGCCCCGTGGACGGCGAGGGCCTTTCTGTGCGGAGTTTGCATGTTCTCCCCGTGTCCGCGTGGGTTTCCTCCGGGTGCTCCAGTTTCCCCCACAGTCCAAAGACATGCAGGTTAGGTTAACTGGTGACTCTAAATTGACCGTAGGTGTGAATGTGAGTGTGAATGGTTGTCTGTGTCTATGTGTCAGCCCTGTGATGACCTGGCGACTTGTCCAGGGTGTACCCCGCCTTTCGCCCGTAGTCAGCTGGGATAGGCTCCAGCTTGCATGCGACCCTGTAGAACAGGATAAAGCGGCTAGAGATAATGAGATGAGATGAATTTTATACATTAACCATTCACTTTATTAGGAACACCTGCTCATTCATGCAATTATCCAATTACGTTGCAGCAGTACAATACAAAACTAGAAAAGCACTCGGAGAGCGCAGACCTCCGCCAAGAATCCTTTAAAAAAATCCGGGATCCAGAAGGTGATCCAGATCACCGCCAAAATTTAATGGATTGTTACTTGTGCCCAGTCACACCTCTGGAAAAAATTTTACAGCAATCCCTTCATTACTTTTTCCGTAATGTTGCTAACAAACAAACAAACAAACCAATGCTACCAAAAACATAACCTCCTTGGCAGAGGTAATAATAATAACTTGAATGCATTTCCAGAGAAAATGCGAAAGTGTGCTTGCTCAGGTACGCTGCCATGGCGACCCGGCAAGAGAGGCGACCGCATGCCCACACGACAAGTTTTGTGTCAACACGCGAAAGTTTGGCCAAGACACAAGGTGGATTCTCATACGGAGATGACAGGCTAGCAAGATTCTTTACAGGGACATCCCAGAGCATCACTAACATGAAAATTTAGATGTAATTCTAAATCCGTAAAGAGATAAGACCAAAACACGTTTTTGCTCATTGTGGTGCCCCTAGTGGCCAAATGACACCAAATTTGATGAGGGTACATGAACTGCTGCGGAAAGTCTCATCTCATCTCATCTCATCTACCACAGTACCTGAGTGAACTTCTGTTCCTCTATGACCCGCCACGCCTACTTAGATCAAAAGGTGCAGGCTATCTGCTGGTACCTCGTATAGTGAAGGCTACATCAGGGGGCAGAGCCTTTTCTTACAAAGCCCAACAGTTATGGAACAGCCTTCCAAGTAATGTTCGGGAATCAGACACAGTCTCAGCATTTAAGTCTAGGCTGAAAACATATCTGTTTAGTCAAGCCTTTTGTTAATGATGTTTATGAGGTAAAGGAGTAGATCTGGAGGGTCCTCAGACATAGAGTGTTTTGGTAAACTGGGATGTATGGATGCCGTCAGTCCCCACTCGCTTGCTCACTCGAGTTTGTTGACGGTGTAGTGGCTGGCTGCTTTATGTCCCGGGGCTCCCTCATGCCTGTGTTACCTTCTGGCTCTCTCCTTTTAGTTATGCTGTCATAGTTAGTTGCCGGAGTCCCTGCTTGTACTCGGTGTAATATGTATACTGCTCCTACTTATTCAGGTGACATTGGGCATACCTAACAACCTGTGTTTTTCTTTCCCTCCCCCCCACCCCAAATCTGTCCCTCTGAGTTACATGGAGTCAACAGGAAATCCTTTGGTGGAGAGGGTGGAGACCTCGACTGGCTATCGTAGCCTGCAGGGAATCGGCCATCAGACATTCTGTCGCATGTCCCAGACCCGGTGAAATGTAACTGAATTGTCTTGGCCAGCCCTAAGGGTCCCATCTGCATCTCATCATTGCTGAGGAGTGTGGTCCCATCACCCAATCAAGCATCCAGCCAGAGCAGGGTCATGATATATTTTTTACCATATTAACATGCCATTGTTGTGTGTTATGCCTGATGTAAAGACTCTCGTCTCTGCGAGCCTACCACACAGATTTAATACTTGTCATTTTTAGGGCATACCTAACAACCTGTGTTTTCTTTCTCTCTCTTCCCCTCCCCCCAATCTGTGCCTCTGAGTTACATGTTGATCCTGGGATTGAGACGCTGGCCTCTTCTGCCCCTCGGACCTGCTTGATCCATCCTGGTGCCCTGTGTCTGGTCGGAGTTTTATTGCACTGCTCCTGTGAAGGACGGCCCCATGAGGACAGTTGAGGGTTATACCTGTTAAAACTGTTAACATTATAGTCAGGCTGTCTGTTGTTGCCCAAATGAGGATGGGTTCCCTTTTGAGTCTGGTTCCTCTCGAGGTTTCTTCCTCATGTTGTCTGAGGGAGTTTTTCCTTGCCACTGTCGCCACAGGCTTGCTCATTGGGGATAGATTAGAAATAAAATTAGCTCATGTTTTAAGTTGTTCAAATTCTGTAAAGCTGCTTTGCGACAATGTTTATTGTTAAAAGCGCTATACAAATAAACTTGATTTGATTTTGACTTGATTCATTATCTCTAGCCGCTTTATCCTTCTACAGGGTCGCAGGCAAGCTGGAGCCTATCCCAGCTGACTATGGGCAAGAAGCGGGGTACACCCTGGACAAGTCGCCAGGTCATCACAGGGCTGACACATAGACACAGACAACCATTCACACTCACATTCACACCTACGGTCAATTTAGAGTCACCAGTTAACCTAACCTGCATGTCTTTGGACTGTGGGGGAAACCAGAGCACCCGGAGGAAACCCACGCAGACACGGGGAGAACATGCAAACTCCGCACAGAAAGGCCCTCGCCAGCCATGGGGCTCGAACCCAGACCTTCTTGCTGTGAGGCGACAGCGCTAACCACTACACCACCGTGCAGCCCCACTGCCAAAAGTCATCTACACAAATATGGTCTTGATAAGTCAAAGCGTTTCTGAGATATGAGCCAAAATACGTTTTTGCTAATTGTGACGCCCCCTAGTGGCCAAATGACACCATATTTGATTATGGTAGTTTGGATGGTGTCCAAAGTCATGCCACTAAATATGGTCTTGATACGTCAAAGCATTTCCGTGATATGAGCTCACTTCCTGTTTGGTGGCTTCACCATTGAATTTGATTGGCTGCCATGGGCGAATGCTTTGACGTATGAGAGCGAAACGAATATAATTCATTAGGCATGGACTGGAGATCATGTGTGCCAAGTTTCGTGATGATCGGACAAAACATGCAGCCAGGGTCACTCTACCTTCACTTTGGACAAAATTCAAAATGGCGGAAAATCTAATTAGGCGGAGAATGACGTCATAGGGTGTGTTGGAATCGTCTAACTCCAAGGATTCCAACGGCACCAGACATATGAAAATCGGACATACGGATCAAAAGTTACGTGCATGAACGCATGTAAGACTGTGATCAGTTGGTGGCGCTAGAGCGTGAGACGTACCAACATGAAACTTGATGAAATCAATCACGGTCCACTCCTCTATCAGTGTACCAAGTTTCATGACTTTACACCTTACGGTTTGGCCTACAGAAGGAAAAATCTGTTTTTTGCGTCGCGCGCCCATTCATTTCAATGGGGAAGAAATTAATCCTTTAAAAAAATCCAGGATCCAGAAGGTGATCCGGCTCACCGCCATAATTTAATGGATTGTTACTTGTGCCCAGTCACACCTCTGGAAAAAATTTCAGAGCAATCCGTTCATTACTTTTTCCGTAATGTTGCTAACAGACAAACAAACAAACAAACAAACAAATGCTACCGAAAACATAACCTCCTTGACGGAGGTAAAAATCAGACAGTCATGATCCAGTTCAAGAGCTTCAGTTAATGCTCACCTCAAACGTCAGAATGAGGGGAAAAAAATGTGATCCCAGTGCCTGAAAAGTCCAAGTGCCAGAGTATTTCAGAAATCTCCTGGGATTTTCACCCACAACAGTCTCAATAGAGTTTGTACAGAATAGTATGAAAATCAACAAACAAAAAACAAACCAACAAACAAAAATCTCCATTAAGGTGGAGTTCTGTGGGCAGACATGCCTTGTTGATGATCGAGGTCAGAGGAAAAAGGCCAGACTGGTTCGAGCTGACAGGTAACCCAAATAATTCACTCTTTACAACCACGGTGAGCAGAAAAGCATCTCAGAATGCACCTTGAGACAGATGGGTTTCAGAAGATTACATCAGGTTGCACTCCTGACAGGCAGGACTAGAAATCTGAGGTAACTGAAGCTACAGGATCACTGAAAGTGCACATTAAATTTTCATACAGTTGTGGTCATAAGTTTACATACAGTGACATGTCATCTTGGATATGAATGTCATGGCAATATTTGGGCTTTTAGTAATTTCTTTGAACTGTTCTTTTTCTGTGGCAGAATGATTGTACAGCATACATCTTTAATTAAAAAAAAACACTAGAATTTTGTGCACAAGTTTTAATTTTCTCTGGGTTTTCTGAAAATCAGCACAGGGTCAAAATTATAGATACAGGGTCAAAAATATACATACAGCACACCTAATATCTCATCTCATCTCATTATCTCTAGCCGCTTTATCCTTCTACAGGGTCGCAGGCAAGCTGGAGCCTATCCCAGCTGACTACGGGCGAAAGGCGGGGTACACCCTGGACAAGTCGCCAGGTCATCACAGGGCTGACACATAGACACAGACAACCATTCACACTCACGTTCACACCTACGGTCAATTTAGAGAGCACACCTAATATCTGGGTAAAATATCTCTTTGCAAGAGTCACTTTGACCAAACATTTTTGTTGACCATGAGCAAGCTTCTGACAGAATTCTGGTTGGATATTTCATAACTCTTCATGATAGAATTGGTAGAGTTCAATTCTTTTTTTTTTTCTTGGCATGGACTCGACTTATAAGCACAGTCCATATATTTTCAATAGGGTTGAAGTCAGGACTTGTTTTCAGCTTAATGTTAGCCTGCTTTATCCTCCACAACCAGCTCCTATGTGTGTTTGGGTTCATTGTCCTGTTGTAAGTCCCAAGACTTATTCAAGTTTCTGATGGTTTATGCTGAAGAATTCTGAGGTAGTCCTCCTTCTTTATTATTTCATCCACTTTGTGCAATGAACCAGTTCCACTAGCAGCAAAACAGCCCCAGAGCATGATGATCCTACCACCACCACCAGCTGGTACAATGTCCCTCTGTACATGGTGGTCATTGTGGCCAAACAACTCAATCTTTGTCTCATCTGACCATACAGCTATCCTCCAGAAGGCTTTTTCTTTGTCTGTGTGGTCAGCTTCAAACTTTAGTTAAGCTTGGAGGTGTCAATTTTGGAGCAGGGGATTATTTCTTGGATAGCAGCCTCTTAGTCCATGATGATCTGAACTGTAGACAGTGATCCATCAGCTTCCAGTTCATGGCAGGGCTGTGCCATAGTGGTTCCCAGGTTGTTCCTGACCATCCAAACCAATTTCCTTTCAGCTGAGGGTGACAGTTTGGGTTTTCTTGAAGCAAAGTGGCTTGGCAAAGTGACTATACCTCACAATAACTTGCATACAATTGTTTGAACTGATCTTGGAATTTGCAGTTGTTTAGAAATTATCAGGGCTGTGTCTCGCTGCTTGTGTTCCTTGACCTTAGTGCAGCATTTGATACCACTGATCATTCCATTATTTTGGATAAACTAGAAAATGTTGTGGGAGTTAAGGGAACGGCCCTCTCCTGGCTTAGCTCTTATTTAACTGATCGCTATGAGTATGCTGATGTAAATGATGATTTTTCTAGACATACTGAAGTAAAGTTTGGTGTTCCACAAGGTTCTGTCTTAGGCCCACTGCTTTTTTCTTTATATATGTTACCTCTTGGTGATATTATTCGTAAGCATGGTATTCCACTGTTATGCTGATGACACATAGTTGTATGTTTCTGCAAAACCAGATGAGAGACACCAGCTGAATATAATTGAGGAATGTGTAAAGAACATTAGACACTGGATGCTTATTAACTTCCTTCTGCTTAACTCTGACAAGACAGAAGTACTTGTACTAGGACCACATGCAGCTAAAAGTAGGTTTTCTGATTACACAGTAACTCTGGATTGCCTTTCTGTTTCTTCACATGCAGCAGTAAAAGACCTCGGGGTGATCATTGACCCCAGTCTTTCATTTGAAACTCATAACAGTAACATTACCTGGATAGCTTTCTTTCATCTCAGAAATATTGCTAAAATAAGAAATTTAATGTCACTACATGAGGCAGAAAAACTAGTTCATGCTTTTGTTACCTCCAGGTTGGATTAATGCCTTACTGTCTGGATGTTCCAATAAGTGTATAAACAAGCTCCAGTTAGTTCAAAATGCAACAGCAAGAGTCCTTACTAGAACTAGAAAATATGACCACATCATCCCTGTCTTATCCACACTACATTGACTCCTGATCAAATTTCATATTGCTTATAAAATACTACTATTGACCTTTAAAGCACTGAATGGTCTCACGCCACAGTACCTGAGTGAACTTCTGGTCCTTTATGACCCACCACATCTACTTATATCAAAAGGTGCAGGCTATCTGATGACACCTCATATAGTGAAGGCTACATCAGGGGGGGCAGAGCCTTTTCTTACAAAGCCCCACACTTATGGAACAGCCTTCCAAGTAGTGTTCAGGAATCAGACACAGTTTCAGAATTTAAGTCTAGGCTGAAAACATATCTGTTTAGTCAAGCCTTTTGTTAATGGTGTTTATGAGGTAAAGGAGTAGATCTGGAGGGTCCTCAGACATAGAGTGTTTTGGTAAACTGGGAAGTATGGATGCTGTCAGTCCCCCACTCACTTGCTCACTCAAGTTTGTTGATGGTGTAGTGGCTTGCTGCTCTATGTCCTGGGGCACCCTCATGCCTGTTATCTTCTGGCTTTCCCCTTTTAGTTATGCTGTCATAGTTAGTTTTGCCGGAATCCCTGCTTGCACTCAGTGCAAAATGTATCTTGTTTCAACTCATCAGATGACATTGAGCATACCTAACAACCTGTGTTTTTTCTCTCTTACTCCCCTCCCCCATCTGTCCCTCTGAGTTACTGTACATGTCAATCCTGAGATCGAGATGCTGACCTCTTCTGCTCCTCGGACCTGCTTGATCCATCCTGATGCCCTATGTCTAGCCGGAGCCTCATCACATCGCTCCTGTGGAGGACAGCCCCATATGGACAGTTGAAAGTCACACTTGGAAGATGCTCTGGAAACTTACAGTAATGCTTTTATGGCTGAGGACTACTTGCTAACTTTTGGACTGCAGTTGTCATGAACAGTTTTGCGCTCAAGTTTCCATCAGTGACGAGTTAGAACATCAACAAAACAGACTTCATGTTAAAGCTGTTAAAAATGTTATCATCACATTGTTATCACCCAAATGAGAATGGGTTCCCTTTTGAGTCTAGTTCCTCTCAAGGTTTCTTCCTCATGTCGTCTGAGGGAGTTTTTCCTTGCCACTGTCGCCACAGGCTTGCTCATTGGGGATAGACTAGGGATAAAATTAGCTCATGTTTAAAGTAATTAAAATTCTGTATAGCTGCTTTGCGACAATGTCTATTGTTAAAAGCGCTATTAAAATAAACTTGACTTGACTTGACTAGAAATGGCTCCAACTGTGATCCTCTTTCTCAGATCTGCACTGAGCTCCTTGGACTTTCCCATTGTATTGTGTGTTGGTCAATCCAATGAGTGCTGTAAACAAACCCTTTTTATGAAGACACAGAAAAGCTACCAGCTGTAGTCAATCATAATCACTAACAGGAAGTTAAGAGACCTTGGCCTTGGCACGATAAGTGACAGTTTCGAAGTTTCAGCACCTCTGAATTAATAATCTAAGTGAGCATATGCAAATTTTTGACCATGTATGTATAATTTTGACCCTGTATTCATTTCAGAAAACCCAAAGAAAATTAAAACTTGCGCACCAAATTCTGATGTTTTTTTAATTAAAGATGTATGTTGTACAATCATTCTGTCACAGAAAAAGAACAGTTCAAAGAAATTACTGAAAGCCCAAATATTGCCATAACATTCATATCCAAGATGACATTCATGTCACTGTATGTAAACTTCTGACCATAACTGTGTGTGTGTGTGTGTGTGTGTGTGTGTGTATATATATATATATATATATGCACAACATTGCTATTTTTATTATGCATCTATACAACAATATAACAATTTTCTTTTTCTTGATCATGTTGAAGATTAAAATAAAGGTCAGATTGGTAGTGTAAATAATGATATAAATGATATAAATGATGTAAATAGTGATATAATCTTTGCCTCTGATCCTCAGCTTATAATTGCTTCAGTGCTATTGCTGGACCATTTTTAGAGCCAATGGCAATTACAGAAACACAATGAAGAGGGCTCTCTCTCTTTCTCTCACTCTCATGTCTCTCCCTGCTGAATGTATGTACTAATTCGCAATAAAGTGCTACAGCTGTCATTGCATTTTCTGCTCTGTTACTTCAATAAATTGGAACGGCAAGAAAAAAGGGGGGAAAAATGGGAATATTGCATTATGGGCCAGCTCCAGTATGTGAACCCTCTCACAAACACAATTTGAACAATTCTATTTTGTGTGACGAGAAAGTGTGCCTCGCCGTTTATAGACTGGACAAATATTCATGCCTTGGTTGATAATGGATTCCATTTGTCAAGAAATAATAATTCGAGATAGCGTGACTATTTATTATATAACCAAACATTAGAGCGGGTTGATATAGAATGTTTCGTAGCTGTGGGGAGCGAAAAAAAAGAGCATGATCATGAACAAAAACTATGAATAATTGTCACCAAAAAGAATAATGTTCTTATAAAAGCATTGTGGCACTGTTCTTGAGGTGGATAAAGCATCAGTGTTACGTTAATTTGAACTGGTGTGTGTGCGTGCGCGTGTGTGTGTCTGAGGACAATATCATCTTTTTTGCTTGACCTGTAACTCCTTTTGATCGGTAACAGGGATAACAGGGTGCAGCTGCAGGGTCAGGCTAGCTTTCTTCCACTTGGTTAGCTAGTGTGTGTGTGTGTGTGTGTGTGTGTGTGTGTGTGTGTGTGAGATCATATCATTGTGTCACACTTAAAAGACATAGGTCTGCCTCTGGCTCCTACTCATTTCCCTAGTGAAAGAAAACATGCTGCATTCACATGACCCTCGACTGGTTCTCAGATGACAACAAAGTTCTACAGTAATTAGGAAACATTTGCATTCAAGTGCACCGATCAGTGATTGCTGGCTATGATATTAGGTGAGAGTTCTTAAATATATTATCTATCAGTAGCTGTCAGTGTAACTGAACGCTGAGCAATGCATTATATCAGGAGGATAGGAATAATGGGATATAATGCTATGATACATATGCCCACACACACACACACACACACACACACACACACACACACACATTTAAAGACAGATGAGCAGCTCTGTTCATGATTTCTTTTTTTTTTCTTCAGTGTTTCAAGTAATTTATGGTCTACTGGGATATGTCCTGTTTTGTCTGAATACTGTATATGGCAAACAGATCGTCAGAAGATATGGCAAAAAAAAAAAGTTGTATTCATTTGGTTCAAATTTAGTCATTTGTATGTTGAATGGACAATCTGTGCTTAGTCTATCTACTTATGCCCAGGTCAGACGGCAGAAAGATGCATGCTGCGACCTGTGATCAGTCAGGTGGCGATCGATCGCAGGTGTACACAGGCGTTTTGCATGAAATCCTTTGTTGTGGTCAGACATATTGCAAGACACAGAGTTTTTAAGCTGTTACAACAGGATGCAACCAGTCAGAAGCAGACGCAGCTAGACGCAGCCCACAGAAAACCTTTAAAAAAATATAAGGCCATAAGATTGCAAGCAGGTTGTTGTAAACTATTTGCAGGTGCAGTCTGCATCTACCGGCGATGCATCGCAGCCATCTCTAAAAGCTTGCCTTCCCCTGTGTCAGCCTGCGTCTAGCTGCTACTACCTGCTTCAACCTGTGATTGGTCACTCAAGTGTTGCAAGACTGCCTGCCTCTTGCATGAACCTGCTATTTGCACTGATTGGAAGCAAATTGCAGTTGAAATGCAAACAGATTGTGATTCACTTGCATCAGCCTGCCTCTACTAAAGACCTTTTCCAACACTCTGCCATTATCTGCATCTTCGTGCGTCGATGTGATTTTGTTATCACAGGTAGACGCAAGTAGAGGAAAACTAATTGCAGCCTGCCATCTGACTTGAGCATTAGATTTTAGTTTTTTCCTGAAAGCAAATTCCAAGGGAAAAAAACAAGATGAAATAGCAATTAATCAATCTTGTTCACATTTATTCCTGTTACTGGTAAGCTGCATGATTCTACAGCTGGGGCTAGAAAGAAATCAGCTCCAGTGTTGCTTGCTTAGAGAACTTCACACACACACACACACACACACACACACACACACACAAACACTATATATACAACCCCGATTCCAAAAAAGTTGGGACAAAGTACAAATTGTAAATAAAAATGGAATGCAATAATTTACAAATCTAAAAAACTGATATTGTATTCACAATAGAACATAGACAACATATCAAATGTTGAAAGTGAGACATTTTGAAATTTCATGCCAAATATTGGCTCATTTGAAATTTCATGACAGCAACACATCTTAAAAAAGCTGGGACAGGGGCAATAAGAGGCTGGAAAAGTTAAAAGGTACAAAAAAGGAACAGCTGGAGGACCAAATTGCAACTCATTAGGTCAACTGGCAATAGGTCATTAACATGACTGGGTATAAAAAGAGCATCTTGGAGTGGCAGCGGCTCTCAGAAGTAAAGATGGGAAGAGGATCACCAATCCCCCTAATTCTGCGCCGACAAATAGTGGAGCAATATCAGAAAGGAGTTTGACAGTGTAAAATTGCAAAGAGTTTGAACATATCATCTGCAGTGCATATCATCATCAAAAGATTCAGAGAATCTGGAAGAATCTCTGTGCATAAGGGTCAAGGCCAGAAAACCATACTGGGTGCCCGTGATCTTCAGGCCCTTAGACGGCACTGCATCACATACAGGCATGCTTCTGTATTGGAAATCACAAAATGAGCTCAGGAATATTTCCAGAGAACATTATCTGTGAACACAATTCACCGTGCCATCCACCGTTGGCAGCTAAAACTCTATAGTTCAAAGAAAAAGTCATATCTAAACATGATCCAGAAGCGCAGATATCTTCTCTGGGCCAAGGCTCATTTAAAATGGACTGTGGCAAAGTGGAAAACTGTTCCGTGGTCAGACGAATCAAAATTTGAAGTTCTTTATGAAATGACGCCGTGTCATTCGGACTAAAGAGGAGAAGGATGACCCGAGTTGTTATCAGCGCTCAGTTCAGAAGCCTGCACCTCTGATGGTATGGGGTTGCATTAGTGCGTGTGGAATGGGCAGCTTACACATTTGGAAAGACACCATCGATGCTGAAAGGTATATCCAGGTTCTAGAGCAACATATGCTCCCATCCAGACGACGTCTCTTTCAGGGAAGACCTTGCATTTTCCAACATGACAATGCCAAACTACATACTGCATCAATTACAGCATCATGGCTGCGTAGAAGAAGGGTCCGGGTACTGAACTGGCCAACCTGCAGTCCAGATCTTTCACCCATAGAAAACATTTGTCGCATCATAAAATGGAAGATACGACAAAAAAGACCTAAGACAGTTGAGCAACTAGAATCCTACATTAGACAAGAATGGGTTAACATTCCTATCCCTAAACTTGAGCAACTTGTCTCCTCAGTCCCCAGACGTTTACAGACTGTTGTAAAGAGAAAAGGGGATGTCTCACAGTGGTAAACATGGCCTTGTCCCAACTTTTTTGAGATGTGTTGTTGTCATGAAATTTAAAATCACCTAATTTTTCTCTTTAAATGATACATTTTCTCAGTTTAAACATTTGATATGTCATCTATGTTCTATTCTGAATAAACTATGGAATTTTGAAACTTCCACATCATTGCATTCCGTTTTTATTTACAATTTGTACTTTGTCCCAACTTTTTTGGAATCGGGGTTATATAAAATGTGCGTGTGTGTTTGTGTGTCATAGGCATATGTAAAGAAATGCTGTAGACCAAAAATGGCTTAAAAATAATGAAATGAAATGTTTCAACATTCAAAAAATGCTATAAACAGCAGTAAGCCATAATAAATTTAACAAAGTCAATATCTGCTGTGAGACGACCCTTTGCTTTAAAAAAAAAAAATAGTAGTCTCACATACAATGAGTGCAGTTTTATAAGGAAATGAGCTGTAGGTTTTACTGAGCATCTTAAGAACTCTAAAATGTTTTTGTACTGACTTGATAATGTAGAAGTCATAAAATAGAAGATGGATGAAATATATATATAATAGTTTATATATATATATAAACTATTAATTTGTTTAATAGTTGAAAGGCAGCATAACCCTGCTGCTAGATCATTGCTAATCATTGCTAAAAATGAGTTTATGTTCTAATTTGTAATTTGTAACATGTAAAAGCATGTTGTTTTACTTATCATTGTCAGAGGCGATTCTAGAGTCTGTTGTGGCCCCAAGCAAAAATTTCCAGGGGGCCTTTCTGACCAGTGTTCATCACCAGTATGTTATAAATAATCTGACACCAACGAAAAATTTATGAAACCAAAGTTTTTTAAATTCCAAATGTGAAAATACAATGGTAAAGAACAATAAAAACAATAAAAAAACAAAATAAATAAGCCCTCAGGCTCTGACTCTCAGGGGGCCCCTGGGCCAGGGGGCCCCAACCAGTTGCCTGACTTGCCTGTTCACAAGCTGCGCGTCTGATCATTGTCCACCCTGATGAAAGTGTAAAGAGGAATAACAAGTCAGAAACTCTGTAGTCACACTGTTTTACTGTTGGTGTGAAGCACCTGAAGGCAGCATTACAACCATCTGAGCAATACTGCAGTTGGAAGTGTGTTTGTGCTGGTGTAGAAGGGTTAAAAGGACACTGCAAGATACCAAGAAATTAGAAAAGTGTGTTTAGGCAATCTGACACCTTCTTCAAGATCATCCATTAGCTTAACTGAGACCATCATTCTGAGATGGCCTTGGGGTAGTGAATAATGTCAATGGCAATTACATTGCTGTACATGCTCATTTAGTGCCTCTATTCGCTCGGAAAACTGTAAAGCAACACTTTCATTTCTTACTTAAATGAAAATCTGACCTTTTTTCTCTCATTACTGCAGGGAAAAAAGTGGGAAGAAGGAAAGTGTTCTTCACATTCCTGGATGGATGAGAGTACTAGCTTATGCTTAGTGACTCTAATGAGTGTTATAGATACCGTTCCAACATAGGAGCGTGAGTGCGAAGCCTGCATTTACATCGCCGCTCACTCCTACTCACTATTCATTCATCTCCCTCCTCTCGCTGTCTACTGCACAATGAGTGCATGTGTGTGTGTGTGTGTGGGTAGGTGGGTGTGCGTGCATGTGTGTGTGGGTGTGTGAGACAGAGAGAGAACGGCAGAGTGTGTTTGTGTGTGTGAGTTTGTTAGGCCTGGATAGAGAGCTTCTGTGTGTGTGTGTGTGTGTGTGTGTGTGTGTGTGTGTGTGTGTGTGTGAGACTTGAATCAGAGATTAAGACTCGAAAGCATTCTCTAATCCGGGCATTGAGGGGCAGCGGTGTGTGGAGTGCGAATGGAGTTGGATCACAAAAGACACCCCGCTGGTCGCACACTCGCGCCATCACCGCTGCTCCTGACGTCCTCACAAAGACGGACACACACACACACACACACACACAACCAACCCCTGAGAAAAAGACGAAAAAGAGCCTGTCACCTCCACACTGTTGGATGATATCCCTCCCTCCAGCATCTCCACTCTCTCCCTCCCTCCTGTCCTCCCTCACCCGAACAACCGAGACAAGGGTGACTGGCCAAGAATAGGCCCAGAAATTAGGCGACTTTCTCTTCTTTTCTTGCTCCCTTTCTCAGAGAACAGATGACGAATAATGGCGGGATCGGGCCTGCGTTACAAATCTCATACGTATGCTCCCTGCGTTCGGGTGCCGGCGGGGAGCATTGGGAGAGGTTAATTGGGGAAAGAGGTTAGGAAAATAAAGCCCAAATATCACTGAAAAGACAGGAAAAACACATCGTTGCCAAAAAAGAAAGTCTTATCCAAAACTGAGGGAGGGGACTGAAGGCAGGAAGTGTGCTTTCTGATATTGTGGAATTCTTTAGACCATCATACACTACAGAAAAAAAATAGAAGACTGAGATAAAAATTGGCGTGTCTATTAATTACATTTTTTACTTTCAGAGAGGATAGGTCTGTGTTGCGAGGCTGAGAAAACAGTCATCTTTCCACGGGCTGCAATTGCGCCATGTCGTTTTGTTCTTCTCCATCACATTCAGCAAGATAAATGTAACATTTAGCTGTTAATTCCAGTGGCTGAAGGATCCGTCTGTGGATGATTTAATTGCCCTGCAATTTTCTCCTGTCAAAAAAGCATCGTGTGCCGCTGATGAAAGCAAGCGAGGAGTGCGAGAGTTAATTAGCGACCTCGTTAGAGACCTGGAAGTGTCTGGTGTGGCTGTGGCCCCTTCTTACACTATCTGCCCCCCTCTCTCACAGACACACACACTTACATGCAACTTACACACACACACAAACACACACATTCTTTTTTTCCCTTTCAAACTCATTCACACTCCTTTCTTTCTTTTCCAGTGAATAGACAAATATGTGAGTGCTGGGTTCTCTATAACGAACCAGTGCCACAATGCACTGTATCGCATAGCCATTTAAGAGTCCAGAATGACCACACTGACTTCTGTCTGTCTGTACGGTATGTGTGTCATTTTCAGCGAATAGATAAATGTATCAGTGACACTATCTCTATGACAAACCATTGTCGCATTGCCCATCTCATAGGCAGTTCTGCAGGGAGAAGCTCAGTGGATGTATTAAACTGATTAGGAGGAGATGACAGAGCGTGCTGCTCACTGATTACAGCTGAACTGTCTCATGAGTAGGGGCTAATTAGCTGAATAAAACGAATTGAAAGGCACAGTGGTGCTAGGCAGGCCTGTGTGGAGTGCTGCACCATCACACAGTGGGCCTGCAGATGGTCTGATGTTCCTGCTCAAACTACTGCTCTCATTCAACGTTGATGGCCAAATTAAGGACACCGCAGCATCATTCTGCTTCATGTGCCATCCTTTGAGACAATTACACTGCAGGATTTCTGCCAGATAGCAATAAAATATAAAGAATGGTGTAAATGTGAACTCCTGAAGGCATGGTCAAGTCACTCTAATTATCTTATAACATCTATAATGGCTTTTTCATGTCAGTGGCACTACTTCTCACCCTTGTGAGATTCAGATTGTCCACACTCCTGTAAAGCTCACACTGTAAACCGAATATGAATATATTATTTGGAATGAAGAGATAATGTGTTCTAGGCATATATAAATTTCTTCCACAGAAGTTTTCCATAGAGCTTGTTGAGACTAGAGATGTGCATCAGATCTGTGAGCCTGCAGACACAACAACAATAACAAAGCCACACAAGCAGGAGGTTTTTACTTTCATGCAGGTGAGTGGTTAGATATGAAGCTTTGCAGGAAAAAGAAAGAATGCATTCATTAATGTGAACAATTACACAATGCATTTACAAGGTTTATTCATTCATCCTTAGTAACAGCCTGTTCAGAGTCTTGGTGGTTTAAATTGGACTGTGGGTTTGTTTATATGTTGGGAAAGATCCATCCATCCATTATCTCTAACCGCTTATCCTGTTCTACAGAGTCGCAAGAAAGCTGGTGCCTATCCCAACTGACTATGGGCAAAAGGCAGTATACACCCTGGACAAATCACCAGATCATCGTAGGGCTGACACAGAGACAAATAACCATTCACACTCACACCCACGGTCAATTTAGAGCCACCAATTAACCTAACTTGCATGTCTTTGGACTGTGGGGGAAACTGGAACACCAGGAGGAAACCCACGCAGACATAGGGAGAACATGCAAACTCCACACAGAAAGGCCCTCACTGGCCGCTGGGCTCAAACCCAGGACCTTCTTGCTGTGAGGCGACAGTGCTAACCACTACACCACTGTGCCACCCTTTGGGAAAGATATTCATTAGAAAATATCTCCAATAGATATAAACAATATTAATAACAGTTCAAACAAAAACCCACTTCTGGTTTAGGCCAACACCTGTGATGATTTTATTATCAGTGACCGCTGGATTCAAACTCATAAAAACAAACCTGGTCACTCACCACATGCAGCCTATGTACGGTACATGAACGCTTGAGTTACTGAGCAACCATACCACTTTTATGGTTACTCAGTAATTAACTAATCGGAGTGTTGTCTGTGCATATGCTTCAATAGAAGAGATTAGGTATGAGGAAAATCTGACCCTTTATTGAAAGCAGTTAACATGGTCAATATCACAAATTTGCTTACATTTAAAGCTAGATGGCCTTTTGATTTCATAAAATCAGTGAAATTTAGTTTCCTCTGAAATTTGGTCATCGTGATATATGTTTATTTCTGTAATATCTTGAAAAAAAAAGGCCATTCTGTGGCTGGGAAGGCATTTAATTTAAGGGGATTCCCTAGCAAATAATGTGCATGAAATCACTCGCTTCATGCAGTCAAGCAGACAGAGGAAGTCCAGTGTGTGCATGTGCAGGTTTGCCTTCTTCTACTTCTTTTTGTTCTTCTTTTGGGTTTTTCAGCAGCTGGCATCCAGTGTTGCATTACTGCCATCTACAGGTTTACCTTGACCGTGCACTGACAGTTACATCATTCTGTTCCTAAATGAACAGCTGATCACACTGAGGTGCTCACTGACTGCCGATATTTATTAGCTTGGTCCTGCGTTTCCTTTCCTTTGCAACATAATGTCTTTTCTTCTCACTTTCCGTTACTGTAGTCAGTCTTTCACGTTTCATTCACATCCTCCATTTTTCTCTCCTGTTTCAAATTTGTATCCCACAATGCCTTACATGAACAGGGAAAGCCCACCACATGATGCATGACACAGTATCTTGAATTGGGTCATGATGAAGCAGGAAAACATAGCAGAGAATTTAGGGCCATGTGGACCTAAATTCATTAATTGTTCTATTTAAAAAAAATAAAAATAAAAAAAAAAGAATAAATTTGGAAGTCTGTGATTTGAATTCAGTAGCTTTCGGTCCACTAAACAAAAATAATTGGGTGCCAGAGAAAATTCTTTTTATGACCTGAACTTGAAAAAAAAGAAAGGCAGTCTACCTTTAAATAGAGACTTAGAATTAGTGAACAAGCTTGAATACATATTCAAGATGGTGAACATTTACTTTCTTTGTTTTAAAATTCTAAAACCTTTTATTTATTTCCAATTTTAAATGAAAAATAAAACAGATGATTTGTGGGTTTATAGAGTGGTCTCAGAGTTTCAAAACTCTATCTATCTATCTATCTATCTATCTATCTATCTATCTATCTATCTATCTATCTATCTATCTATCAGTGGCGGCTCCTGAATTTTTTTTCAGGGGGGGCAATTTTCCCCCGTTATGTCTACACGGACCGTAAATGTCCACAGGACTGAAGTAAATTGACCTAGGTAGCAAATCAATTGGCCGAACTTGTTTTTGCCTGGTAAATTCAGATATCAATATAGACAATATCTCTTCTCTCCACTAGGTGGCAACACTAAACAAGTTAAAGGTGGCAAACTAAGTTAGCCTAGTAAACTAGACCCACCCGCCTAGCGGCCAAAAATATTTTTGCCTACGAGTGGCAAATATCACATTTAGTCTGGCTTGCCAGGCTAAAACTAAGGAAGATTCATTGTGAAGCCTTCAAAGCAAAACATCACAAATCAATTAATATTACATTACTCATTTATTTTCTCATATTATTCCAGTATTCTATAATAAGTAGACACAAATTCTTAATTATAAAAACATATTCTAATTTCTTCAATTCTAAAGAATGCAATTAAAGTGGCAGGATATAAATCCAAAACAAGTGTTTATTTAAGTTTTGAAAAAGATGAAAAGCATAACCGTCAAACAAACATGTGCAGCTTAATTATGTGTTTTTTATATGGAATTGCACCATTTTAACAACAAATAATTCTAAATAAATTCTGCAGTTTTTTTCCCAAGAATTCCTCCAGAAAGCCATGCCTTAAAAGGAAATTTAAAGTATTACAAGCATGTCAATGAACACAAAAGGCTTTAGTTATTTAGCTATACACACACAAGGTTACACAAGGTTTTGTAGTCAGTGCAACTTGGCTTAACAAGTTGGAAAAAAGGTAAGGTGCTGCTGGCTCCAATGAACACATATACTGTACAATATATAAAAACTGAAAATATGCTTAATTTACACCAAGTCAGAGAGAACTTGAGGCTACTGAAATATTCCAAGCATGGCAATGTTAAACTGCCATTGGTAAAACAAAAACATGGCAATGTTAAACTGCCATTGGTAAAACACACAAACAAACAACTTTTGCCTAGTAAATTCAAATATCAAATATCACTGTACCATCTGCTGTGCTACTTCCAGGGTGGAAGAGAACGCAAGGGGAGCAAAAAACGAGCATTGACTACATCACAGCCAGCTAGCCAAGTTTTCCGGTGGTACCAGTTCTTGTTAAAACCTCTTGAGCAGGTCTTCTCCCCCTTCGTAGACACTTGCTTGATGTTTAAATTCGGTCTAGGAGGTCCTAGCTGTTTGATTGCCGTTTTCTCCTCATTGGTACGACGACTAAAGGGAACTTCTTTCAGAGACGCTATCGTATTGTTGCACTCAACACTCGCCGCCATCTTCATAGAATGTCCACACATTTCCCGCGCAAGTTGCGTTTTCCAGCCCAAAATTATGTTCAAAACCCGCCAAAATGCACTTAAAACCAATCTGGCAACACTTGCGCGGCGCAACAGGCGTATGACGTAAGCACGCTGCTTGTGCGAGCACATAAAACCTAATAGAAAATGCATTGGGAGCAGGATTTTCGAAAAAAACATACGTACCATTAGTGTCAATGGGAGATTTTGGGGCAAATCTGAACCTGACAGAAATCGCCCAAAAAGGGCGTGGCTACACCAGGCGCGACCTTAGCCTGATTGGACAATGACATTACTGTTGGTAGTAGGAGTAGATTAAAAAAAAAAAAATCTCCCTCCCTGTTTGGGAGTGCGTCGCCCAAATTGCCCCTATTAACGAGCCGCCAGTGCTATCTATCTATACAGTACCAGTCAAAAGTTTGGACACACTTTCTAATTCAATAGTTTTTCTTATTTTTATTAATTAAAAGACACTTTATGTCTTAAAGTAATGATGGACTGCTGTTTCTCTTTATCTTAGTTGAGCGATTCTTGACATAATATGGAATTGTGGAATAGGGCTATTTACTGTATGTTTATTATTTACTATTTGATCTCAAACAGTAAATAGTAAATAATAGATTTACAGTAAATAAAAAGATTTACTATTTACTGTTTGATCTTAAACATATTCAGAAGGCAAGAAATTGGACTAATTAACTTTTGACAAGGCACACCTGTTAATTGAAAAGCATTCCAGGTGACTACCTCATGAAGCTGGTTAAGATAATGCCAATGGAGCACTTGCATGTGACGTCACAGCCGATCCAGATTGTGACAGACGCCATCGTGTCGGTCAAACGCCATATTCCGCCTTCTACTTCTGGTTCTACTTCTGCTTTTACTTCTACCTTTTCTTCTGGAAAACCCTACTATATACAATACTACAACGGCTGCGGCTACAAGCTCTCCCTACCTGTGCACAGTTTTTATGTTTTTTGTGTGTATTTTTGCGTGTTGTTCGTCTGTACCGGACTTCAATATCCACTACAACCGTATGGACTTACTGGACATTGGTTTCCAGCAGAAAATGACGGTTTGTAGCGATTTCCATCACATGCACAACATTCCGGACGAGAAAAAAAAAAAAAACATTCCGGGTGAGACCAGCGGGGTCTCTGTGGATTGTTATTGGAAGCAAAGCGAAGGAAGCGGCGCCGGGAGCGGAAACAAAAGCGAGGCTACAGGCAGAGCCGGCCTGTTGACTAAGCTCAGAAAACAGCCACTCAAACCTCCACTGCCAAGCCTCTACCTCTCCAACGCCAGATCCATGTAAACAACACGGACGATTTGGAATTACCTTATTCTATTCTATAATCGGCTGGTCAGTGCTATACTCAATACTTAAGTGACTTACCCATCCAATGAGGATTATTTTCTTGTTTACAAGATGCCACATCTGAGTCGCTGACAAATCCTGAATTTCTGTAAAGAAAACTGTCCAGAGATTTCTAAGCACGCAGTGCTTCACCACTGAACAGCGAGGGAAAGTTAATGAGGTAATCATACACGTCCGGGTATTCCGCTGGCAGTTCAAAATCCGGTCGTGAAAACTCCGTCTGGAAAGCCATAAGGGTCACAAATCTGTAGATCGTTTATTTTAGACATATATCTAGTTATCTGTTCATTAGAAAAATGAGCCGTGTAGTCCGTCGGTTGAAATTGATCCATTCTGTACACGAGTGCAGCAGTATTCAGCAGTGTTTTTGACCGACAAGATGGGGGTTGTGTACTTTCCGGTCACGTAACTGCAAGATCTCTATAGTGTGCAAAGCATCAAGGTAAACAGTGGCTACTTTGAAGAATCTAAAATATGAAACCATTTTTTCACACTTTTTTTAACCACACAATTCCATATATGTTCCATGTGTTATTTCATAGTTTTGATGTCTTCCGTATTATTCCACAATGTAGAAAATAGTTAAAATACAGGAAAAACACTATGAATGAGTAGGGGTGTACAAACTTCTGACACACCTACTTATTCATAGGTTTTTCTGTATTTTGATGGATGGATGAATATTCACACGTGATTCAGCCATGATCTAACAATCTAAATCATGCCAAAATTGCTCAGGGTAAGTCAGACATCGGTACCTTGGAATTGAAGTTGCAATTTTAAGTTACTGAAACATACAGTTTTGACCTTCAGTAAGTTAAAAACAGATACAAATTCTTAGCTATAATTTTTCCATATATAAAACATCTCACAATTTCATATACATGATATGGTCAAACGTTTGTTAAGCATCTCATTCCAGATTTCATCCACTTTTGCTGTTATAATAATCTCCACTCTTCTGGGAAGGCTTTCCATGAGATTTTGGAACGTGCCTGTAGAGATTTGCCCATTCAGCCCTAAGAGCATTAGTGAGGTCAGGCACTGACATCAGGTGTGGAGGCCTGGTGCACAGTCAGAATCCCAGTTCATTCTCAAAGTGTTCAGTGGGGTTGAGGTCAAGAGTCTGTGCAGGCCAATCAAGTTCTTGTACACCAACCTTGGGAAACCATATCTTCATGGAGCTCACTTGGTGCAGAGGGACATTGTCATGCTGGAACATGTTTGGATCGCTCAGTTCCAGTGAAGGGAAACTGCAACTCTATAGCATACATACATCCTGTACAATTGTGTGCTTTCAACTTTATGGCAACAGTTTGAGGAAGAATCACATATGGGTGTGACGGTCAGGTGTCCACATACTTTTGAACAGTAAATTCTCAAGTCTTGATATTGTAATGTCAATATTTGCTGTCTCAAAGTTAAACAACTAAGTGAACTATGTTTCCTACAATCCCCAACCAACCAACAGTCATCAAAATCCATCACATGATCAAGCTCAAGCAACATATCCCAGACTTTTAATCAAGCTCAATGGGTTTGATAGAAATATGGCCCTTTACTATAAGAGCATAAAATAGAATGTTTTATTCACAAACTGTTTTATTGTGACACACTGTATTTTTTGTCCATTTATCCATCCATCCATCTATCCATTATCTGTAACCGCTTATCCTGTGCAGAGTCGCAGACAAGCTGGAGCCTATCTCAGCTAACTATGGGTGAGAGGCAGGGTACACCCTGGACAAGTCGCCAGATCACTGCAGGGCTAACACATAGAGACACACAACCATTCATACTCATTCATGCCTATGGTCAATTGAGAGCCACCAGTGAGATTAACCTGCATGTCTTTGGACTGTGGGGGAAACCGGAGCACCCAGAGGAAACCCACACAGATATGGGGAGAACATGCAAACTCCACACAGAAAGGCCCCTGTCGGTCACTGGGCTCGAACCCCGAACCTTCTTGCTGTGAGGCAACAGTGCTCACCAATACACCACCGTGCCACCCAGTAATAGCCATGAAACATGTTATTTCCCGTTATCATTTACATTACAGCAGCTATCAATAAGCATTTCCTCATCAGCCTCTTTTTCTTTCTCTTGAAGATAATAAGACAGTTTAGTTGTAACTGAAACCCACAATGTGCAAAGCTCTCTGACCAGAAGATTCTTCAATGTCTGAAAACTTACAGGAACAGCTTTACATCTGACAGTTCCAAAGCACATATACTGGAGACTCCTTCCAAAAAACACCACCAGATCAAATACAATTACTTTTTAAATCTACTTAAGTGGAAAATCCACCATAAAACTCCCTGTGAATTAACTGTTACTAGAAACAACAGTGTACTCAAATGGGCACATTAATATAAACCTGCAAATTTATATTACAGCTGGAAATACTGTCATCCATGCAATTATAGAAAATGAATCAAACACCTTCTTACAAATCAGGATTGAGAAGTCAACAGTGCTTTGGTAAAATTGCCATTAATTTTGGTTAGTTAGCCTTAGCTAATTCTTAATCTCTCAAATGTTAGCATTTCTATTAGTATTCATCTAGTTTATATTGTCAGAGTTGGAGTGTATGGGGTACCAGGTAGGGATAGTATCTCTGTTGGGGGAACAGTTATGCTCATAGGAGTAGTCCATCCACCTTGGTCCCCATCTGTCACTCAGCTCTCACCTGTGGCTCCAAGCAGCTGTTAGCATGCGGCATCAACCACACTCCAGAAACCTCTTCGACTGGTGGGCTAAACCAGGTGAGGGTAACCAATGGGTCTAAATCCTCAGTCAGTTAGGGCTTGACTACCTAACCATGTGAAGATTGAACCCTATGGACCATGTGGAGAAAAACACCATATGGTTCAATGAGCAGAATGGCGGATGCAGCAAAGTGTTGTGGAGTGCTGAGAGCATGATGAGGTATGTAGAATATCATGTTCATCCACTGCATCTGTCTCTAGCTGTCTTGACCCTGTCTTGCCACTGGATTCAGATGGTCTCAGATGAGAGACTGAAGTTGACGTTGCGCAACTCTTATTCACTTTAATAAAAGTCATTGCGCAATTCATCCTATCACCCACCCCATTGTCCTACCAGATCTGAAAGATGTCTTCATCATTCACATCTCCAAACACAAAGGAAATCACCAGGCCTGGGATAACCACTGAGGGATATCCCAACTTTCCATTGCAGAAAAGATTCTTGTTAGAATCCTCCTCAACCACTTTACTCATCATCTGGCACAGGACCTCCTATCTGAAAGTCTCTGGATTCTGGAAAGAACTTGGGACTATCAATATGGTGTTTGCTGCTAGACAGCTACAAGTGAAGTGTCAGGAACAGAATGCTGCCCTATGCTCCACCTACGTTGATCTGACCAAGGTGGTTGATACTGTCAGTAAAGAGGGTCTTTGAAGAATCATGGCAAAGAACAGATGTCCAAGGAAGTTCATTGCAGTTGTGTGACAGTTCCATGATGGAATGATGGCCAGAATGCAAGATGACAGAGAGACATTGGAACCCTGGTTGCAACAGACACCATCAGAGACTTCTTGTTCACAGATGACTGTGCTCTCTATACTGCCTCAGAAGCTGATATGCAACACAGTGTTGACAAGTTCTTTGTTGCCTGCAACAACTTTGGTCTAATCATCAGAACCAAAATGATGGAAGTGATACAGCAGCCAGCACCAGGAAAGCCATATGTTGAATCCAACATCCAGACCAATGGACTGAATGTAGTTCACCTATATTCCTATACACCTATACATATCTTGACAGCACACTCTCCAGGATGATCCTCATCGACAATGAGGTCAACTCCAGGATCACCAAAGCCAGCATTACCTTTGGCAGACTGCACAGCAATGTATGCGACAGAAAAGGCATTAGCTTTGACCCCAAGCTGAAGGTATACTGGGCAATAGTACTCCCCATGCTATTTTATGCCTGTGAGACCTGGACTGTGTACCAGCGACATGCAAAGAAACTGCAACACTTCCAAACAACATGCCTTAGGAAGCTTTTAGGCATCAAATTTCAAAACAAGGTATGACACTGAGGTCCTCACATACATTTTCCTGCTCAGCATCTACACCATCCTGATGCAGTCTCAACTTTGCTAGGCAGGACACATAGCTTGCATGCCAGACCACTGGTTCCCAAAGAAACTTTTCTACAGTGAGCTACAAGAAGGCAGGTGCTCAAAGTGGTCAAAAGAAGTGCTACAAGGACTGTTTATAAGCTTCCCTAAAGACCTTCAGCATGGACACAGACACTTGGGAGCAGACGGTGCTGAACAGGGCAAAATGGTGCTCAGTAATCAACTAGGATGCCCGCAAATGTGAGGCAGACAGAATTGCAGTAGCTCAGGCAGGCATATAAAGCTTATGCCAGCGAGCCCCAGACTCCAGCCATCATCCCCTGTCTGCATTGTCAGACATCTTTCTGGGTGCAGATTGAACTCAGTAGCCATCTGCTCACCCACCATTAGGGTGATAGATGGCCATCATCACATCAAGGGATGGACACAGTGTCAGAGTTACTATCATGCTAGATAACATTTGAAAGTTTTGGAATAAAGCTGTTGTTGTTCATCTTAGCAAATGCTTCCTATGTCCTTTGATTCCTTGGTGAAAGAGGCACTAATTTACCATCAACAAACAAGAGCAGTGTTTTAATCTTTTGTGAATCTTTCTTCTATTAATTTTATACTCTAAGCTAATTTAACATTTTCTACTTTTTCTATTTTAACAGGCTTGAATAATTGGAAGTAGAGTATTTCTTTAAGAAATTGCAGGTTTAGTTGAGGTTTTTGTTGTTGTTGTTGTTGTTATAAATGCCTTCAAAACAGGAGAAGAACATGCAGATTTTCCTTTGAGACAAATGTACAACTTGGCATCTAAGTGGAAAGGTAAGGCCATCCCAAATATCCTGGTTTTAATCAGCACAACCCAGGCCATCATTCAACTTCGGCTGCATTGATAAGTCCCCAGAAACCCCAGTCCCGATAAACACATTGAAGAACTGATAAAAGATCCAACATGTAGACATTCATGCCTACAGCTCGAGGCACCTCAGTAGTCCCTTTAACCTTAATCTGTTCACTACATAGTAATAGATTTCCCATTGTTCCAGATCTTCTATTTTTGTTTTATTTACATTTATTTTACAGTCTAGATATTGCTTTTTTTGCTTTTATATTTGCAAAGAGCAGCCATTTCAGCCAATTTATGTCACATCACTACTTCTGGGGACCGCAAGCTGGCCTAGTGGATAGTGTGTCCACCTCTTGTCTGGGAGATCACAAGTCCTACTTGCGATCGGGTCATACCAAAGACCATTATAAAAATGGTACCTACTGCCATCTGGTGAGGTATGCCACAATACAGATGTGAGTAGGGAGTAAAACTCTCAGTGTTACCAGAGGACGGGCCCCCACAGTAAACCTAGCTATGTCATAGATGAGAGGCCGAGAGCTATAGAAATGGAGATTGGCACCACCCAATGTGCCTTAAGGGCCTAGTTAGTACTAGGATGGGAGACTGCCTGGGAAGACCAGGTCCTGGCATGGGAGGGACTTTAACTACTCTTGGATCAAATGCATCAAATGTAAAAAAATAAAATTAAATTAAAAATAAAAAGGGTTTTTTTTTTAATCTTTCATTACAGAAACTGAATCAAGCCACATAAAGTTAAATAAAGTTAAACATTACAGATGTTTCCATTTAATGAAGAAATTTATGCACAATAACAGGAGTGTAGATAAGGAAGGGCGATGAATTATAATTACGTGTGACAAAAAAGGGCTGTAAATCTGTCAAATAAACTTCTTATGATAGTACACCATTTGCAACTTATAAAAGGGTTGCTAATGAAGTTAGAAGCCAAAAAAGACATATGAATTTGTTTAGCACATTAGTAACACAAAGAACATCTTGCATGTCACACTGTATACTATTATTCTCATACTCCTGAGTGGAAAGATGTACTTCCTACCTAAGATGCTCAACTATGATGATATTACCCATAGTTCTATGGTGGGAGAGAGAGAGAGAGTTCTGCCTTCTTTTTATTTAGTCTGAAACTGAAAATCGATGTGTAGTAGCAGACGTGTGTATAAACCTACAGGGCATTATAATATTTACCACTCACACCTGTGAATGTGTGTGGTGTGTGTGTGTGCACGTGTATGTGTATGTGTGTGTGTGAGGTTGAGAGCGTGTGAGCATGTGTATGTGTAAGCAATAGCACACACTAGGAGGTGTTGATGAAGGTGCTTACCTGATGGAAGAGGTGTTATCAGGGTCAGAGTTTTTGTTGATTAGGATGTTGAATTAAATGAAAGAGGTCCTGGAAATTATTAAAATCTAAAAGAGAATCTGATGGAGGCTTTGGTAACCCCTTTTATATTCATAATGTATTATAAAATAATTTATTACATGCTTTATAGCATCTATAATTCTTTACAGTGCCTAATGAAAGCCTTTATAATTGCTTAACAAGTTATAAGAGGTTATGGTTACATGCATGACACATTGTAAAATACGAATATGTGACATATGACACATGTCTTATTATTGTGCATTATGCAGTATATCCTGACATATAGCATCTATAATACCTTATAATCCCTAATGTAAGTCTGTACAATTGTTTGTAACAGGTTAGTTTTATGTACAACAATTTATACAGCATGTGCATACAATTTAAATAAAGCATACAATAAATGTTTTAATTAAGCATTGTGAATGCAATATTCATAATACATTATTAAAGCCTTTACAATGTGCTTTATAGCATTTATAATGCCTTCAATTATCTTATGTAAGCCTGTAAATTGCTCATAAGAGGTTATGGTTACATACATGACATGTCGTAAAGCATGAGTCTATGACATATGAAGCATATCTTATGATATTGCATTATGCAGTATATCCTGACATATATCATCTATAATACCTTATAATCCCTATTGTAAGCTTGTATCATTGTTTGTAACAGGTTAGAGTTGTATGCATGACAATTTGTATAGCATGAGTATATGACCTAAATAAAACATACAGTAAATGCATACATTGTGCATTGTGCATAATTGCATACAATGTTCATAATGCATTTTAAAAGTATTTATAACATGATTTGTAGCATTTATAAGTGTCTTGAAGCCTTGAAGTGTCTAATGTAAGCCTGTAGAATTGCTCAGGTTAAGAGGCTATGATTACAAACATCATGACTTATATAAAGGATAAAGTATGTCTTATAATGCATCATATGTCCTGACATATACTATCTATAATGCATTTTAGTGCCTTACATAAATACACAACAATAGAGGCTATGGTGTAGTATCTGTACTATAATATGATACTAATCTATGCTAATGAACCAATATAAAATGTTATTAATCAATAACACATCCTGGCATTATGAGCTCGTATAGCACTGTACATACTATGTAGCCAAAACTATGCACAATTATACAAGGCTACATTAGGAACTATAAAGTGATATGAATGCTACATAAGACATTTATAATGTATTATGATTCATATACAGGACTCATAGGATGCATTATGAATATTATTAATAGTTGTAGATAGATTTTTTCTTTGTCCTAAGCACATGACAATGAGCAAAGGTTCTTAACCATAGACTCGAGTGTGTGTGTGTCAATTTTACCTCACAGGGTTTTATTAATCACACTCAGAACCATTACGAGTGCTTCCTTCATCAATCAATGAGAAGTGATGTTTGATTGTGTGTGTGTGTGTGTGTGTGTGTGTGTGTGTGTGTGTGTGTGTGTGTGTGTGTGTGTGTGAGATTTGGTATTAGTCCCAGGTTTCCAGGTGGGCTAGCTGGCCAGAGTGTGTGAGGATGAAGCGTGTGTCATGTTTTACAGCGTTGTATGCTAAATGGAGCCTTAACCATTAATCTCCCTTCCCCCTCCTACACAAGCTGGCGAACATCTAAACGGACTTACGGCCATGATTTATAACTGCTCGTGTGAATCACCGATGCAGAACAGGTAAGGACACCCTACTGTCATCACACACAGACCCACACATATGCACAAATAATCATAAATCACACACGACATAGTTCACTCCTAACCCACTGATATATACCGCAAGCACTCGGACGAGGCTTGTCCTAATTTGTCAGGTCGCACATAATTATGCCAAAAAACGTTCTTATATTTTGGAGTGCAAGAGCATCTGCTCACCAGCGATTGTGTACGTGTGAAGGAAAGAGTGGCACTGGTAATCCATCCATTGTGCTGAAATTCTCCATCTGTATCAGTTCATTGAGAGCACGTTGGCCCTCGGGTGTGTAACTGAGCCGGGCCCTTTTTGACAAGGTTGTGTGTGCGTGCGTGCGTGCATGCATGCATGCATGCGCGCGCGCGTGTGTGTTTCGGGAGCAGGGGCAGCAGACCATGAGAAAAACACTGCCCTGGACCCCTCTATAGCACTTGTTCCAGCCCACTTCACACATACACACAAAACACGCACCAAGCCTGGGCCACTTGTCACTGACCCCCTCAAACTCCCCCACCAGACTCCCCAACCGTTTGGGCCTCCATCCTGCATGTGTGCTCTGGACACACACACACACACACACACACGCATACATCCTCCTCTAGAGAACGGCTTTTATTTCTTATTTATTTCTCTTTCCTTTTTAATGCATTACATATGCTAGTATTTATCTGCTTTGGTAAGCATAAGGCAGTAATTTAATGACGATGGGTGGCACAATGTTTAGATATGCCGTGTGTGTGTGTGTGTGTGTGTGTGTGTGAGAGAGTGAGTGAGTGTGAGAGAGAGAGATTATTGAGAGGACATGCACCTCCGTTACGCTTAGACCTCTGTAACCAATACCAAAGGCTGCACTGATTAGAAATTTACTGATGAAAGAAAAAAAATGAGAGAAACATAATATTATGTATGAAATGAACCATTAACATGGACCATTAAGTTCTCAGTTTTCATGTAATTGAATTTGTCAGCAGTATCCTCTTTAACTGAAAACCACTCATAACTGCTAAATTAAATAATAATTAAAAACACAACTATCAGAGGATCGGCAGGGAAATTGGGGGGCGTTTATTTCCGATCTATAGGGTAATTTACTCAATTTATATAGAAGAAGAGTTGAGAAAATTAGGCCTTTGGGTGGGTGGGGGCTATGCCGTTTTTCCATTATAGCCACTGGCACTAACGGATATCGCTCATTACTCTGACGCACTACTGTATGCGATATTAGTTTCCTCTTTCCACACATCTACAGATTTGCTAAATGCCTGCTTGGTGACTGAGTCAGAGAGTCAGATATTCAATAGCTGTGAAATAAAACTAACCGTTAAAATCGGAGTGAGACGACGCACAGGTATGACGTTCTGTGATGAGAAAATGTGAAAACTGTGAGTTATTCCATCAGAGTTATGCTACAGATGTCCCTTGATATACGGTGATTTTTTTTTAAAGGGCAGACAATTTTTATTTTTATGTATTTTATTAAAAAAATCTTCAGTCAGAAATACTTGAGAAATACTTGTATAACTTCCCTTTTAATAAGGTTTTTTTTCCCACTTGAAGCCTCAAGCACACCAAATAATAGGTGTGGGTGGTATTTGTTTATTTTTATCTATCTATCCATCTATCCATCTATCTATCTATCTATTTTTACTTGATGCCTGAAGCACACCAAATAACAGACTGGGTGTCATTCATTCATTCATTCATTCATTCATTCGAGTGTTTTTATAGTTATTATATAATTTCAATGTGATCACTTCTCTTTGTTCTTTCTTTCAATCTTTTTCAGTTTGTCTGTATTTCTTACTTTCTTTATATGATGCAATGTAATCTCTTTCTTTCTTTGACTCCATTTTGTTTTTTCTTCTTTTTCAATCTTTTTTTTCACAGTTTGTCTGCATTTGTTGCTTTCTTTTAATATAAAAGTGTACTCCTCTTTCATTCTTTCTTTATTTTCATTTTGTATCTTCTGTACGTTTGTATTTTCTAAAAATGTGAGTGCAATGGGATCACTCCTCTTTCTTTCTTTCTTTCTTTGACTTCATTTTATCTGTATTTCGTCTTTCTTTGGCTCTTTCTACACAGTTTATCTGAATTTCTTGCTTTCTTTTAAAACAGCAGTGCAATGTAACCATTCTTTCTTTCTTTCTTTCTTTCTTTCTTTCTTTCTTTCAATTTTGTGTCTTCCTTCTATAGGTTTAATATATAAAAGTGCAATGTCATCACTCTTTTATTCTTTTCTTTCTTTGAATTTATTTTATCTGTTTTCTTCTTTTGTTTGATCTTCACAGATCTGTGTTTCCTGCTTTCTTTAGAACAGTGCAATGTAACCACTCTATTTTTTAATTTTCTTTCTTTTAATGTGCAATGTGACCACTTTCTCTTCTTTCTTTCTTTCTTTCTTTCTTTCTTTCTTTCTTTCTAGTTTGTCTCTTTCTTCTGTAGGTTTGTCTGTATCTTTTAACATATAATTGCAATGTGATCACTTCTCTTTTATTCTTTCATTATTTTTCTTTATTTCTTTCTCTTCATTTTGTTCACCTTTTTCAGTTCAGTTTATAGTAAAAAAAAAAAAAGTGCCCAGATTTTGACAAAACCTTATTTGTACTTCTCTTCTTTATGTAATAGTTTCTTTTCCCTCCTAAATCAACAAAAAAGAAGAGGGAAAATGGAATGTAAATTCCTTTACAGTCCCTGTTATAACAGTTAAAGTATTGAAGCACAAAAACAACAGTAACTCCACTGAAATTGAGCAAAAAAAGTTCTTGTGGTGTAAAGAAGAAAGCACCGTGTGCAGTGCAGTCAGGGGCGTTTAGTCATGAATGTGCTGCTGGTGCCGAGACCTGGGTGCTGATGGGAGTTGGAGTGTGTTTAGTGGGATGTGGTGAGCCAGGAGAAGAGGGTTTGGGGAACAGATGCTGTTGGGATGAATGGGGAGAAAAGGAGGGAGGAGATGTGGAGTAAGGGGGGTGGGGTTGGGGGATGGGGGGTTGGGCAGGAAGTGTTACAGAAGGCAAGAGGAGAGGAGGAGAGGAGTGTAGCCAGTAGGGGGAGGCAAGACTAAAGGAAACGTCAACAACAGAATGAGAGGGGTGTGTGTGTGTGTTTGGGTGGGTTTTGTTGAGGCACAGCATTTACCTACTCGCACACTCCTACTCCTGAAACACAGAGAGCAATATCTGCTTAATATCTCAAGTACTTACACATAGTGTGTGT